>NC_092270.1:14170028-14414112 GCF_036320965.1 Panulirus ornatus
ATATATATATATATATATATATATATACATCATACTTACTTGCCTTCATCCATTCCTGGCACTACCCTGTCACAGAGGGAACCCCACCCCCCAAGTGAGGAAGCACCCGGAAAAGACAAAAAAGGCCACATTATTTCACACTAAGTCTCTATCTGTAATGTGCAATGCACTGAAACCACAGCTCCCTATCCACATCCTGGCCCCACAGACCTTTCCATGGCTTACCCCAGATGCTTAACATGCCCTGATAAAGTCCATTGACAGTACATCGACCCTGGTATGCCACATCGTTCCAATTCACTCTATTCCTTGCACGCCTTTCACCCTCCTAAATGTTCAGGCCCCAAATGTTCAAAATCTTTTTCACTCCATCCTTCCATCTTCAATTTGGTCTCCTACTTCTTGTTCCCTTCACCTCTGAGACATATATCCTCTTTGTCGATCCTTCCTCACTCATTCTCTCCATATGTCCAAACCATTTCAATACACCCTCTTCTGCTCTCTCAACCACACTCTTTTCATTTCCACACATCTCTCTTACCCTATCATTACTTACTTGGTCAAACTACCTGACACCACATACTGTCCTCAAACATTCCATTTCCAACATATCCACCCTCCTCCGTAGAACCCTATCTATAGCCCACGCCTTACAACCATATAACATTGCTAGAACTACTATTCTTTCAAATGTACCCATTTTAGCTCTCCAAGATAACATTTTCTCCTTCTACACATTCTTCATCACTCCCAGAACCTTCGCCCCCTCCCCCACCCTCTGACTCACCTCCGCTTCCATGGTTCCATCCGCTTTTAAGTCCACTCCCAGATATCTAAAACAATTCACTTCCCCCAGTTTTTCTCCATTCAACCTTATCTCCCAATTAACTTGTCCCTCAACCCCATTGAACTTAATAACCTTGCTCTTATTCACATTTACTCTCCTTCTCTCACACACTTTACAAAACTCAGTCACCAACTTCTGCAGTTTCTCTCCCGAATCAGTCACCAGCACTGTATCATCAGCGAACAACAACTGACTCACTTTCCAAGCCTTCCCATCCAGAACAGACTGGATACTTGCCCTCTCTCCAAAACTCTTGCATTCACCTCCCTAACCACCACATCCATAAACAAATTAAACAAACATGGAGACATCATGCACCCTTGCTGCAAACTGACATACACTGGGAACCAGTCACTTTCCTCCCTTCCTACTCGTAAACATGCCTTACATCCTTTGTAAAAACTTTTCACTGCTCCCAGCAACCTGCCTCCCACACTATATACTTTTAAGATCTTCCACAAAGCATGTCCATTCACCCTATCATATGCCTTCTCCAGATCCATAAATGCTACATACAAATCCATCTTTTTTCTAAGTATTTCTCACAAACATTCTTCAAAGCAAACACCTCATCCCACTTCCTCTACCACTTCTGAAACCAAATTGCTCTTTCCTAATCTGATGCTCTGTACATGCCTTTACCCCTCTCAATCAATACCCTCCCATATAAATTCCCAGGAATACTCAACAAACTTATACCTCTGTAATTTGAACATTCACCTTTATTCCCTTTGCAATACCATCCAAACCCACTGCCTTGCTGGCTTTCATCTTCCACAAAGCTTTCACTACCTCTTCTCTGTTTTATAAACCATTCTCCCTGACCCTCTCACTTTGCACACCACCACAACCAAAACACCCTATATCTGCCACTCTATCATCAAACACATTCAACAAACCTTCAAAATATTCACCCCATCTCCTCACTTCATCACTTCTTGTTATTACCTCCCCATGAAACATGAAACAGCATTCCCTTGCTATCCAGTGAGGTAGCACTAGGGAAAGACAACAAAGGCCACATTCACTCACACTCAGTCTTTAGCTGTCATGCGTAATGCACTGAAACCACAGCTCCCTTTCCACATCCAAACCTCACAGACCTTTTCATGGTTTACCCAAGATGCTTCACATACCCTGGTTCAACCCACTGATAGCACATCGACCCCAGTATACCACATTGTTCCAATTTGCTCTATTCCTTGCACACCTTTCACCATCCTGTATGTTCAGGCCCCAATCGCTCAAAACCTTTTTCACTCCATCCTTCCACCTCCAATCTGGTCTCCAGCATCACCTTATTTTCATACATATACATATTAATGCCTCATTCCCATCCTTTAATGGCAACATCAGATTTCAGAAGTACTCCTTTCATTGGTTTAACACCAATTCAACAACAACAAAAAATTATTACTGCATATATATATCAACAACAGATCACACATCATCCTTAAACAAATGAAGGTAAAGAGGATCAGTATCTCCATCCTACCTCCTGGATGGTGTGGTACCAGAATATGCAGTCACATTACCTATCTATCTACTTGTTGTCACCATATAATTAGGCTTAATGCTTACAATATCTTGATCTCCTCTGCATAACTGTGTCTGCAGTTGACAAAAACTGATTAACTACCCCATTTGGTGCAAACATCCCTATGTTTCAATGCACCAAACAATGCAGTCCAATATTAGCTAATACATACTATTAGCCACCAGATGAAAGCTTGGTGATGCTTGATCATTTTTCTAATTGATGATCTTTGAGCTGAAAGTGTTTATAATGTCTGACTTGTACTTTTCGCAATCAATATACAGTACTATATTACTACTGAAATGCTGAGTAGTTCATCAGTCTCTTGTTATGTAGATGAAAATTATGACGAGTAATAAAAAATCAAATGAGAGGGTTTTACAAAATACATAAAAAGAACAGGGGAACCCAGACTTAAGGGTGTGCAACCTAAGAACACCCATATTTATGAATGAGATCAAAAAATATTTCATTCCTGACATAAAATCAACTGCTCATACTTACCAACTGCCAAACTGTATAATTTCTCAGCAGTTGTTTCATACTGTGATGTTTTCTTAATAATATTACTTTGGAATACAATATGCAATACATTATTACAATCAGGTATAGGTATTTCCTAAAATTTTATGCATTTCTTTATATTTTCCAGCTCATGTACAGATCAATTTGCAAACAGGGTCCAAGAACCTAACCCACTCATAACCCAGAGACTTCCTGTATATCTGATTCTGGATAAACAAATGACTGAGTATGTTTTTCATAGAGTGCTAGCCACTCATAATGAAAGCACAATTGAGGCTAAAGTACGTTATAACATTCCATTCATCATATTCTGCAATAGTTAAACTGTAAAACTTTAAATGGAAAGTGGAGGCTTCTTATAAAGCTATCAATATCTATGAAGGGTGGATTGAAATTTTAGTCATATAAATACCAAATATTTCTCATAAAAGATGTCAGGTATGGTACTTCTATACTTAATCTCATATCTACAAGGTGTTTCAAGCAGTCTAAAAAATCAAAAACTATTTCTAATGAACGATTTATAGCTACAAGCCGCAGAGAACATAAAGCATGAAGGAAACAAGATAGAAGCAAGAGGCACCCGATCCCCTCACCTGATGTAGCCTCAGGGGGCAAGTTATGTGAGAGAGATAAGCGTGTAGTCCCAGAAGAAGTAGTTGTGTTGTTGGAAGAAGAAGAAGGCTGAGGGTAGAACACACTATTACTAGAGTCTGTTGATGGGCTCCTCTTGTGGCCCATCCCTCCAAGGCTACCACCCCCGCCACCATTGTTGTTGTTGTTGTGAGCCAGGCTTGGGTGGTAGGCTGAGGGTCCCAACATGGGATCAGAAGGCGTGCGGGAATGGCTGGAGTAGTGTGGGAGGTAGAAGGAAGTGTTGTGGGAAACACCAGCAGGGGGTTTAGGTGCTGGTCTCTTCTCTGTCATATTACGAAGTGGCACTATGGGGTCACAAGAAGGTAAATGACACTTAGTTATTGGTTAAAACCTTCAAAACAACAAAATATCTATATACAGTACATATACAATAGAACCTGACTGTAGATCATTCATGGAAGATAAAAATTAAGGAAAAATCCATTTGTCATTGCTTTAATATTACGTCTGCTGCCTTCTTATTTCTAAAATGATAAATGTCAACACCTTAAGCTTATTCACTGTAATGAGAATTGTACTGCAACAACAGATTGTGAGGCTACTTCTGTGCAACCCAAAAAAATTATTTCCTGGGGAAAAATGTAAAGGCCAAATTATTCAATGGAAGGACTTTAAAAATTTTCAGAAAAGAGTTAGGAAAGATCTGTTACATTATGTAAACAAAAGTCATTCTGCAAATATGAAGAACGAGAAATAAAATCACGATCACAACTAAGTCCCTACATTTCTATGCGGTAAAACTGAATATAAAGATTACATGTGGAAAAATGTAGTAAAAGGTGCGTATATAAGCAAAAGAGGACTAAAATCCATTATACAAACACTTCAGCACAATTCTGTACCCACCAAAGGTCGTAAATGACAGTCTGAGATAAAATATTCTGTTTATCAAACTCTAAAAATTACTGCATTAAAAATGTATATAATCCTTACATTTTTATCTTCAAAACAAATTAGTTTAAGAGAAATATCAACATTGCTTCTACTAACACATAAAATTTATGTTTTACAAACAAATCATAATGCACTGTGGCACTGTGAAGTCATGAGACTGCTTCATAATTCTAAAAGTCCACACTACTGTAGGCAATAGGTTATTTCAATGATTTGTCAGTAATAAATGTTTCTTTCATATCTAGTGATCATTATATATACAACAAATCAAATTCATCTAAAAGCAATTGGAAAGGTTCTACAGCATGAAAATACATCCAAATGTTCATATATATATATATATATATATATATATATATATATATATATATATATATATATATATATATATATATATATCCCTATACATTCCCATCTCAACATGCTTGGCACTCAATTCTATGGACTAGAACCCTCCCATCCAAACATATCTATAACTATCCACCAACCCTGAAGCAAAAATAAAAAGCTTACCCCTGCCTCACACTTCAGTAACCTCTAATTACTCACAGATACCTTAACTTCCAATATATATGTATAACACTGACAAGACACATACACACTCATGTAAGCAAACATGGACTAAACAACCAACCTTCTAACTCAGCCTTAAATTCCAACCCCACCCAAGACAAACAAAGTCACACTCTCCCATATGTGCTCCGGACATCACCCATCACTACAACCACTTTTCCAACATATCCCAAAAGCCCTTCATGCCCATGCAAATACCATGAAAAAGACACCACGCACTTTCTACTCAATTGCTCTGCACACAGTTGCAAACACTGCATCACAACATTTTATGACCTGTGGTCCCAACCAGAGGAAATGGGACCTGGGTGCTGGAGGAGCCTCAAGATAGAAAGGATTCCTGGGGCAGGAAATTAGTACATAGGAAGTATGCATGTATGTATATGTTTCATACATGCCTACCCCATGACAAGAGTCCTTGTGTTACCCAGGACCTTTCTAAAGGCTTCTGCAGCCCAAGGGTCCACTACTCACAGTAGCAGGAGTGAGTTCTTGATACGACTTTACTCTCTATGATACAGCCTTGTCAGAGGTGACTTTTCACTCACAGTGTAGCCTTGAACAGTTGAGTCCAGTAACATGAGAAGACAAAAAAAAAAAAAAAAATACTAATTTATTCACACTCAGTCTCAAGCGGTCATGTGTAATGCACCGAAACTACAGCTCCCTTTCCACATCCAGGCCCTACAGACCTTTCCATACTTTACCCCAGATGCTTTACATGCCCTGGTTCAATCCATTGGCAGCATGTTGACCTTGGTATACCACATTGTTCCAATTCACTCTATTCCTTGCACGCCTTTCAATCTCCTGTATGTTCAGGCCCCGATCACTCAAAATCTTTTTCACTCCATCTTGGTCTCCCTCTCTTCCTTCTCTCCACCTCTGACACATATTGCCTTTGCACAATGGCACTATGCATGCATTCAGCTAATCCTCAGGCACTTCACCATGATCCATACATACACTGAATATCCTTACCAACCAATCAAGAACACAGTAACCCCCCCTTTTTTTGATAAATTACGCTGCAATACCATCCAAACCCACCGCCTTGTCGACTTTCATCTTCCACAAAGCTTTCACTACCTCCTCTTTGTTTACCAAACCATAAACCATTCTCCCTAACCCCTCTCACTTCACAAACCACCCAGACCAAAACATCCTATATCTGCCACTCTATCATCAAACACAGTCAACAAACCTTCAAAATATTCACCCCATCTCCTCCTCACTTCATCACTACTTGTTATTAACTCCCCATTTGCCCCTTTCACTGATGTTTCCATTTGTTCTCTTGTCTTACACACATTACTTACCTCCTTCCGAAACATCTTTTTATTTTCCCTGAAATTTAATTTGACTCTCTCACCCAACTCTCATTTGCCCTCTTTTTCACCTCTTACATCTTTCTCTTGACCTCTTGCCGCTTTCTTTTATACATCTCTTAATCATTTGCACTACTTCCTCTCTCTTATTCTTCACTAACAACCTTTCTTCTTCAGCCCATCACTTACTACCCTTTCTAATCTGTCTACCTCCCAGGAGAAACTGAGACTGAGTGCAGAAGCTGAGAGCAAATGACATTAAGGGGAAAGGGGGAGGAATGGGATGTATTTAGGAAAGCAGTGATGGCTTGCAAAAAAGATGCATGTGGCATAAGAAAGGTGGTAGGTTGGTAGGTTAGAAAGGGGTACTGAGTGGTGGGATGAAGAAGTAAAATAATGAAATGTTTGAGGACAACATGTGGTGTGAGGTGGTTTGATCGAGTAACAAAAAGGTAAGAGATATGTGTGATAATAAAAAGAGTGTGGCTGAGATAGCAGAAGAGGGTGTGTTGAAATGGTTTAGTCACATGGAGAGGATGAGTGAGGGAAGATTGACAAAGAGGACATATGTGTCAAGGACATATGCGTCAGAGGTGGAGGGAAGAAGAAGAGGGAGACCAAATTAGAGGTGGAAGGATGATGTGAAAAAGATTTTGAGCGATCGGGGCCTGAACGTATAGGAGGGTGAAAGGCATGCAAGGAATAGAGTGAATTGGAACAATGTGGTATATCGGGGTTAACATGCTGTCAATGGACAGAACCAGGGCATGTGAAGCGTCTGGGGTAAAACAAGGAAAGGTCTGTGGGGCCTGGATGTGGAAAGGGAGCTGTGGTTTCAGTGCATTGCACATGACAGCTAGAGACTGAATGTGAATGAATGTGGCCTTTTTTGTCTTTTCCTGGTGCTACCTTGCTAGAGGAGGGTGGGGGGGTGCTATTTCATGTGTGGCGGGGTGGCAACAGGAATAGATGAAGGCAGCAAGTATGAATATGCACATGTGTATACATGTAGATATCTATGTGTGTATATGTGCGAGTGTGGACGTTTATGTATGTACATGTGTATGTGGGCAGGTTGGGCCATTCATCATCTGTTTCCTTGTGCTACCTCACTACGCAGGAGACAGTGATTAAGTATGAAAAAATATATAAATGAAATATAAATATAAATGAAATGAAATAGATATCTGGGAGTGGATTTGGCAGCGGATGGAACCATGGAAGCGGAAGTGAATCATAGGGTGGGGGAGGGGGCGAAAATCCTGGGAGCCTTGAAGAATGTGTGGAAGTCGAGAACATTATCTCGGAAAGCAAAAATGGGTATGGGTATGTATGGTTCCAACAATGTTATATGGTTGCAAGGTGTGGGCTATGGATAGAGTTGTGTGCAGGAGGGTGGATGTGCTGGAAATGAGATGTTTGAGGACAATGTGTGGTGTGAGGTGGTTTGATCGAGTAAGTAATGTAAGGGTAAGAGAGATGTGTGGAAATAAGAAGAGCGGGGTTGAGAGAGCAGAAGAGGGTGTTTTAAAATGGTTTGGGCACATTGAGAGAATGAGTGAGGAAAGATTGACCAAGAGGATATATGTCTCGGAGGTGGAGGGAACGAGGAGAAGTGGGAGACCAAATTGGAGGTGGAAAGATGGAGTGAAAAAGATTTTGAGTGATCGGGGCCTGAACATGCAGGAGGGTGAAAGGCGGGCAAGAAATAGAGTGAATTGGATCGATGTGGTACACCGGGGTTGACGTGCTGTCAGTGGATTGAATCAGGGCATGTGAAGCGTCTGGGGTAAACCATGGAAAGTTGTGTGGGGCCTGGATGTGGAAAGGGAGCTGTGGTTTTGGGCATTATTGCATGACAGCTAGAGACTGAGTGTGAACGAATGGGGCCTTTGTTGTCTTTTCCTAGCGCTACCTTGCACACATGAGGGGGGAGGGGGATGGTATTCCATGTGTGGCGAGGTGGCAATGGGAATGAATAAAGGCAGACAGTGTGAATTGTGTGCATGGGTATATATGTATGTGTCTGTGTGTGCATATATATATGTGTACATTGAGATATATAGGTATGTATATTTGCGTGTGTGGACGTGTATGTATATACATGTGTATGTGGGTGGGTTGGGCGATTTCTTTCGTCTGTTTCCTTGCGCTACCTCGCAAACACGGGAGACAGCGACAAAGCAAAATAAATAAATAAATAAATAAATATCTATTCATCATACTTGATCGCCATTTCCTTGTCAGCAAGGGAGTGCCAGGAAACAGACGAAGAATGGCCCATCCACTCGTATACACATATAAATATATATATATAAATGCCCATACACATACATATACACATCAACATGTACACATATACATTCAAACATAAATATGTACATATTCATACTTGCTAGCCTTCATCCATTCCTGGCACTACCCCCGCACAGGAAACAGGATTGCTACCCCCTGCTTCAGCGAGGTAGCACCAGGAAAACAGACAAAAAAAAGGCCACATTTGTTCATACTCAGTCTCTAGCTGTCATGTGTAATGCTCCGAAACCACAGCTCCCTATAAACATCCAGGCCTCACACAACCCTGCCTCACACCTACATGTATCCCAAAACTTTTGCTCAGCTCTCCATCCAATCTTACACATGCATTTGCTCCTCTATGGAAGGCTTTTATACCATCCAACATTTGTCCTACTATACCATATATCCTTAACCCATCTCATGAAGCATTCCACTCAACTCTGTCATATGCTTTCTCCAGATCCATAAAAGCTGCTTACAACATCTTACCTTTAGCTAAATACTTTTCCACAGACATCTTCACTACTAAAATCTGATCCATGCACCCCCTACCTTTCCTAAAACCCCCTTGCTCTTCACTCAGTCACTTCCATCACTCTGTCAATTAATATTCTTGCATACACTTTTCCTGATATACTTAACAGACTTTTTCCCCTACAATTGCTACATGCATCTTTAGCACCTTTTCCTTTGAATGAAGGAACAATAATAGCTTTCACTCAATTCTTAGCACAAATTTTTGTTTCCATGATTTTTTTTTTTTTTTTGCTTTGTCACTGTCTCCCGCATTTGCGAGGCAGCGCAAGGAAACAGACGAAAGAAATGGCCCAACCCACCCCCATACACATGTATATACATACGTCCACACACGCAAATATACATACCTACACAGCTTTCCATGGTTTACCCCAGACGCTTTACATGCCCTGATTCAATCCACTGACAGCACGTCAACCCCGGTATACCACATCGATCCAATTCACTCTATTCCTTGCCCTCCTTTCACCCTCCTGCATGTTCAGGCCCCGATCACACAAAATCTTTTTCACTCCATCTTTCCACCACCAATTTGATCTCCCACTTCTCCTCGTTCCCTCCACCTCCGACACATATATACTCTCGGTCAATCTTTCCTCACTCATTCTCTCCATGTGCCCAAACCATTTCAAAACACCCTCTTCTGCTCTCTCAACCACGCTCTTTTTATTTCCACACATCTCTCTTACCCTTACGTTACTTACTCGATCAAACCACCTCACACCACACATTGTCCTCAAACATCTCATTTCCAGCACATCCATCCTCCTGCGCACAACTCTATCCATAGCCCACGCCTCGCAACCATACAACATTGTTGGAACCACTATTCCTTCAAACATACCCATTTTTGCTTTCCGAGATAATGTTCTTGACTTCCACACATTCTTCAAGGCTCCCAGGATTTTCGCCCCCTCCCCCACCCTATGATCCACTTCCGCTTCCATGGTTCCATCCGCTGCCAGATCCCCTCCCACATATCTAAAACACTTTACTTCCTCCAGTTTTTCTCCATTCAAACTTACCTCCAAATTGACTTGACCCTCAACCCTACTGTACCTAATTACCTTGCTCTTATTCACATTTACTCTTAACTTTCTTCTTTCACACACTTTACCAAACTCAGTCACCAGCTTCTGCAGTTTCTCACATGAATCAGCCACCAGCGCTGTATCATCAGCGAACAACAACTGACTCACTTCCCAAGCTCTCTCATCCCCAACAGACTTCATACTTGCCCCTCTTTCCAAAACTCTTGCATTCACCTCCCTAACAACCCCATCCATAAACAAATTAAACAACCATGGAGACATCAGACACCCCTGCCGCAAACCTACATTCACTGAGAACCAATCACTTTCCTCTCTTCCTACACGTACACATGCCTTACATCCTCGATAAAAACTTTTCACTGCTTCTAACAACTTGCCTCCTACACCATATATTCTTAATACCTTCCACAGAGCATCTCTGTTTCCATGATAGATTACAGAAAAGATGAATCTACTCTATCACACTTCCTCCTCCATACTTCAGCATTTAAACCATACTCCCATCCACTCCAGGTGCCTTTCCTACCTTCAGCCTCATCATTGCCCTTCTTACCTCCCTTTTTGATTTAGGCCCCCCACACTTGTATCCTCTTCATTCCATCCTCTATATGTAACAAATGCTGCCCTTCTCCCATCTTAATCAATTCTTCAAAATGATCCTTCCATCTTCCTTTCACTTCCTCTTGATTCAGCAACTCCCTTTCCTTACTTCACACATCAACACTTCCACTCTTACATTCACCTTTTTCACCTCCTTCCAGTACAGTTTCTTATCCCAAAGCTTTTCATTTAACTTTCTTCTAAATTCTTCATCTACTCTTTCTATGCTTTCCTCTATCACCTTCTTAACATTCCACTAACAAATTTTGTATTCTTCCCTCTTCTTTTTCTGAACTTTCACTGGTACATTCCTATCAAGCAATCTACCATATGCCTCTTTCTTCTCTTCCACAGCATTTCTCATCTCTTCTATCCACCATACATTCCTGTATCTCACTACCTTGTATCCAACTATGATTCTACAACCATTAATAGTAGTTCTCAAAACATTCTAAACACCTCATTCACAAATGACAGCATTCCTATATTCACTGCACTTCAATTTAAGTTTTCAGTTACCTTCCTTTCACAATCCTCTCTGCATTTTTCCTAATTCATCTTCTTGTTTGCCAATACTTTCACCTCTCCAATCTTCCTTACACCATACCTCCACTTCTCCCTAATCCTCATCCCCACAAGAACTGCAAAATGGTCAGTCTCTCCAAAGAATCCTCTCACAACTCTAGCATCCAGCACAGCCTTTCTCAATTTTTTATCCACTGCCTCATATTCAACCAAAGCCTTTTGCTCTTTTCTTCTATCATTCCTCATTCAAGCATATCTGTGAATTATCTTGTCCTGAAAAAAGGTGTTTGCAACAAATAAACCCCTCTCAGCACAAATATTCACAAGACAGCTTCCATTCTCACTTACTCTAGGCATTCCCCATTTACTAACTATCTCATCAATATCATCACATCCCAACTGTATACATTATAATTTCAATACATATCTCCATAACCTCTTTTATACATCATGATTTCTATACAGTTGCTTAAAGTCCTCCATCGAGTCACCTTTCAAACACAAATATTTTAATTCTGTCAGGCTATCTGCTTTTCACTTTTCCTTCACGTCTCCTATTCATCTCATACCAATACCGTTCCATACTTATTTCTCATTCTTCCCATCAGCCCTACTTCCCATCAGCACTACTTCTTTCATCAACCATCCTTCATATGAATGAATTTCCCTTTCCTTTTTAGTCCTCATGTCATCCACTCTTTGAATTCCACAATCTCTTATCAGAAGGTTAACTCTAAATGATCACAATTTTACCTTTATCTTTTACTCTACCAATCATGCTCATCAAAAGTATCCCCTCTGGTTTTCTTATTCATCATTCATTCACTTTTTGGGCACCTCATTTAAACTTTAGAAAATCAATATCCAACATTCTTTATTGTCATACACATACATTCCAGAAGAAAAAAATTAAGAACTGAACCAGTCCACCAAAACAAACCATGCTAATAACCACCTTTTTCCCTTTATAACTTTCCAAAGATATACCTCTCTCATATCTCAAAAATTTGTGATTTTCAAAATATCTTGTTATATGTAACATGCAAATGCCTATACTTCTGAAACCTCCTGAATTTCTATCCACAAATCAAATCATATTTCACAAAATTTCATCTGAAAAATACTATCTGGTTTTGTTAAAAAGATTTGAAATTACTTAATGAGTGAATAATTACTTATAAAACTGAACTCATTAGACTTTAGAATTGCTATATGATTAAGAAACTGTAAAACTATAAAAATTTTTGGTTTCAGAAGCTAATAAAATGTTTTCTAACTAGTATCAAAGGATCTTATTTGTATGTCTTGTGAATGTTACTGCTGTTAAAATTCTGAATTTCAGTATTTTTCACAAATGTAAGGTCCATAACATATGCATCAAAATTTTCCAAATTAAGTAATTTTCACTGAAGAATAAAACTTTGCAGCATATCATACACAAATAAAAAATCTGAATTAACTTGTTAAAAATGAAATCCGAAGAAAATGTTATTGAAACATTATACAAATCCAAAGGTAGCATTAATTTCATGCTTTTAGCATGATACTTTGAGTGTTTTCTTTAATTCACTGACCAGCAACTGATTTCTTGTGTTTATTGACACATCTACTGCCTTCTACTTAGGTCCCTAATCAAAACCTGCTTCTTTTTCTAGTTTTGTCATTAATCTTCAAATTTCTTGATCTTTACTAAATGTTTACTCTCACACAAGCTTGGTAGGAGGAGGCAAGGAGGTTGGAGGGGGGGTTCCATTACTCTCTTTTTTTCTTATGACTCTTAATGGGCTCCTCTTTTTTTCTTACATTTTTTAATCACATATCAAACTATAAATTGTAATGAGAAAATCCATGTCCTCTCTTCCTCATAATTACATGATACACTGTATGCATTACATTATTGTTTGGCTGCCATAACGCCAACATGGCAATTTTAGGCTCTGCCTTCATATAATCAAAAAAATCACATTATCTGGTTTCTCTATATGGATGCTCAATACATTATGCATGATAAAAATAATGCAATCTCTTAAAATATCTACAGAGGAAGGAGTGGGGGCCAGCAAGGATTTTTGCCCTAAGGCCTGTGCAGGCTACCAATACCTATCATATATTACTTGCAGCAATGAATACCTTCTTTATAGTTCACATGTCAGACAAAGCAGACTTCGTAATTTCTCGACCTAAATACTTTGGTGCACAAAATGATCAGCCCCCTGGTAGCCCTAAGCATATGAGACAAATAAATACAGTAGTCAGCTGCACATACAGGGACCTCTCAATTTACACATACATGATTTATACCAATTTTAAAATATCATGCACAATCCATTTACAACTTTCTTCAATTTATGCGGGCTTAAGTTTGAAATAATGGGCTGGCAGAACTGTGGTGTGGCATTGCTAGCATTGCATGAGAAGTGTGCATAAGCATGACTTGGATACAGTTTATGTTCATGGAGTGCTACAGCATTTGATGCAGCAGTATACTGAATAATCCACATGTGTCACCCCTTGCATCATACCATCAAAGCATCTTTGAAGTTTTCCTGGTACCAGTGGTGCTAAGAAGCTTAAGGCCATCACCAGTGAGGTTAAAATAGATGTGCTCACACGTTAGAAGAAAAGTGAAATAGCTGATATCAAGCATGCCCGTGGACTCGCTGAATCTACTTTACAAACTATTAGTAAGAGTGCAAAGAAGATCAGGGAGTGACAAGATTAGGACATTAACCAGTGCATCTAAGGCCTCATATTCCCGAAGTTCAATCACGGAGAGACTGAAACAAATGTTGAGCACATGGGTCAAACACCAAGTGCAAGTGCATGCTCTCACTATCAAGAGGTTAGCTGAACCATTTCACCAGACTTGATGAGGATGACCCCAACACAGAAAACTGCTCAAAGGTGATCCAAAACATCCTGGCTGGCATCAAGTGCTATAAAGAAATCCACCATGAGAAGAAAATAAAGGCTAAACAAACAACAAAAGATTTCTTTTTGAGGAAAAGGACACTCATAAGGAGGACCAGCCATTAACTTCTATCTTCTATTGATGTAATGGGTGAACTCACTCAACCCTCACCAGCACCTTTTGAAACTACATCATCAAACCCACTCAACCCTTTCCCAGTACCTCCTCGCTCTCCAACAGCACCAGCCAGCAACTCAAGAACAGTGTTCAAATCAATTTTGTTATTTTTTTGTTTTTATTAATAGAATTCACTGTACAGTATGTGTATCATAGTATTTCATATTTCCTGGTATGTGTATACTGTACTTTTTCCATGGTATAATATCCTGTACTGTCTTATTTATATCCAAATCCTCAAATCTCCATTACTTATATCTTCTGATTAATGCATTTTTGATTTTCATGAACATTTTCAAGAACGGTACCACAGGGTAAATCGAGAGGTTCCTGTACATGTTTAAGATGTTTATAAATGTCATGCTGTTTTCTGGTCTTACCTGTATTATTTTTTATATGCTTTTGTTTGTAAAGAATACTCTATAATATTCTATACACCAAATATAGTAAATCTTATATCAACATCACGGTCAGTCTGTTGAGATGTGTGATTGCTATTTGATTATTACTTGCATGTAAAGGGGAACAAGTTTTACAGGACTCATTTTGCCCTGCCTCTTAACCTTGAATATGTACCATGTCCTTTACTCCTATGAAGACAAACACACCCTTGCCTTAACCAGGTATCCTTTTATCATTAGCACATTAATGTTTACAGCAATTATTAACTCATGATGCTGTTTTTGGTCTTACATTTTTTGTTTTAACAAGTTTGAGTTTGTAAAGACTATAATATCATATATGCCAAACAAAACATCTTATAAGAACATCACAATTACAACAAGTTTTTTGAGATGCATGTAAATGTTCATAAAAATTATATTTCCAATGCTGTTTTTGATCCTACTGTTTTTTCTTTCTTATGTCTACCTGTATATATTTGCTCTATAATTATCACACAAACCAGATAGGAAGTATTATACCAACATTACTATTACACACTGAGTTTGTTGAGAGGCATACTCAAGTAAATGTTTACAATATTCATAAATTTGTGATGCTATTTTTTTCTACATGCATTTGTTCATAACTAATTACTTTAACATTCTATACAGCAAATTACAGATTTTTTTTTACTAATATCACAATTAAAAAGCAGGTTTGATGATTGCTGGAATGCAGATTTATAAAGGCAATCAACAAACTCACTTCATAATAGTGACGCTGGTAAAATATTTACTATCTAGTATATATTATTTATTTACAATCACCTCAAGACCACTTTCTATGAAACAGTCCTGGTGTTACCCAGGTTTTAGCAGCTCAAGGCTGTGCTACTTCTAGTAGCAGGGTAATGTGGTGTTCTCTGGTGTGAAAAGTTTTTTGACAAGACAATACTCCCAATGATACAGTTTACCAAAGGTAACTTTTCAATCATGACGTAGCCTCTTGCAGGTAAAGCCCAGTGAGCAGTATGCATATTATTATATGGTAATCATTTACAAACAAATGCAGATCAAAAAACAATATATGATGAAAAATATTATCACAAATTGATAATTACAACAAACATTTCTATGCAGCTGACTGTTTCTTGCACACTTTCTGGTACAGATTTTTTCTTTCCACCTACTTCTTTATACGTCATTCTCCCACCATTTAAAATATATAATAATAATAACAGGCACCATAAAATGCATGGTCAGTGCATGAGATCATGTGTACTACCACATGTGAGGGCAAAGAGGTTACTGGTGTGAGGTGAGGGAGCACCACTGAGCTCGAGATGCGTGGTGTGGCCAGATACTAAGCAGAAAAGGTTGAAATATAATTCAAACCATATCATATGCATATAAAACCAAAAAAGCCAAAATATAGACAGTAAATGGAGGTTTATAGACCATAAAGATTTTTAGTGAATATTTAAAGCTTTGGATGCATACTATATCCAGTATATGACAATGCAAGTATTCTGGAGGACACAAATTGAGACATCCATGTGCAAGTGTTAAATTCCATGTACCACTAAATTCCTTCTTTGTATGATAAGCATACAGTGTTAAAACTAGACTTTAAAATTTTCCAGCTTGAGGAATCACCATTAATGAATATATTTCAGCTTGAGTAAGCATCATTATTGAACAGATTTCATGATTAATTTTTAAAGGTCCAAATACTTTGCATGTACAGTGCACATTAAACATCGGGACTCTTATTGTCCTTAAGTAATTTCAGGTGCAAGGATTTGAGCCATACTTGAATGGTTTGCCTCTATCCATCTTCATTTCGCTTTGAGGTTGTATTTGTTATAATTACTACAGGAAAGAAATCCTGGAGTGTCAGTTCCAGACATAAAACAATGGGGGTCATATAGTCAACAAAGTTAGTACTCCAGCTGTAATTGTGCAGTTTTCCCTTTCCCACCTACATTTAAACTGGATTAGGTACTTTACTGGGATGCTTTCATTCATGTCACAAGCAACTACATTTTGCACTAGAAAAGAATCCTGGAGTATCAGTTCCCAATGCAACATGATAGGAAGGATATGAATCTGGCATGCATGCCCAATACACCCAAAGCAAATTTGTGGTTGTCCTGGAGCTCTAAAGATGTAGATGAAGGTTTGGTGGATGTGGAACTGTTAGCACCAGGAAAACTTCTCCACATATCAGTTATCTACTGGTGTTGGCGAAGACACAGATGAAGATGGAAGTGTCAATAAGTCAACAAATCAGCAATGATCCAAGCACATGCAGTGTGCCAAGCTGTCTTTACAGCAACAAATAAGGTTAATTTTCCCTTTCTTAATGCTTCCTGATGTTTCTTGTTGAATGATATAACTACAATATATCTTTAAATTTTCATATAACCCTCCATTCTTAGGAACAACTAAATCTTCTTGGCTTCATCCTTTAAGGGTTAAAGTTACAATGTAATTATCAGTCATCATTCTTTGTGCACTTGATTGTCAAGTACACTTCATATCTTTGCTGGTACAATTAATATTGTATCATGTAGAGTAATGATCTTTTATCAATTTGCTGATATGCACTTTAACAAACTTTGGTCTGTTCCTTTCGTTTACTCAAATCTCAGAAACTAAAATCAACACAATTACCGAAATCTATTATCTAATTTCCAATGGCGTAAATCTACAGGTGTTGGGTTTCTGGCTTCTTATCATTAGTCTGAAAATGCAATGGGCTTACCACAACTCAGGAAAATTGCTTTGAAAGAAATAAAACCCTCATTTCCCCAAAAGGTTGATGTCAGTCATGATATATTTAGGAGACTTCATTTTTTTGAGTTGCATTCTTATCTATTTCACATATTCAAACTATGATATAGAAGTGCCAGGGTGACTTGATCTAACCATCCAAATTGAAGAAAGCTCTGCATTATGATAGATCTACCTTCACATTTTTTTTAGATCTTATTAGAAAGACTATCTCCAGAATCTAGCAGCAGGCAAAGACTAGTTCTTTCAAAGACTATCATCTGCATCTTTGAGGCAGTTCCTCCAAGTCTACAAATATTGCATGGACATTTGTTTTCTTTTTCCAAATACTAAATCTAGGAACATCCAATTCACATAAGTATGTCTTTCTATTAATGTCACTTCATCATCTAACTCTGCATCACCTGTGACTTTCTAAATCATCTGCATCACCACCCTCCCATATGTGACTTTCTAAAGACTTTGTATCACCACCCTTCCATACATCTTCCTTCCAAAAGTTAGAAGGATTTTACCCATATTTCTTTTTCTTGACATCTTTACTTTTATCAATGTCATCCCATGGGAAAGGTAAGAAAAAAGACTGTCTAATTATCTCTTGTTTGTCATGAATGGTGACTAAGAGGGGCAGGAGTGGGGACTGGAAATCTTCCCCTCCTGTATTACTTTCCAAAGAAGGAACAGAGGAAGGAACCAAGTAAAGATTTTATCCTCTTAGGCTGTGATCTTTTCTTGAGGCTACCTTGCTCACATGGGAAATAGGGAACCCTTATGAAAAAATTAAATATCACAAAAAATATCCTTACCAGTCAATTATCTACAAAATAAATGCCTTTTATGGCACCTATAGAATGCTGGTATATACAGAAACTTCCCCAAGCAATTTGGCAGCTGACCATCTCCACACATCCATCAGCAGTGCTCAAAACATTTGCTATAGAACTCTACATTTAGCTAGGATAATACATTACTGAGTTAAGCACCACTTATGTGAAAAAAAGAAAAAATCACATATACACAATGAGGTAAGTGAAAGGAAGGGTTGAAGAATAGATACAGAAAGGTAAGGGGAAACAATATAAGAAAGAAATATAGGAACATAGCAATGTATAAGGATACTGTGGAGTTGGAGAATGTGGCAGACCACCAAGTGGTGTTGCAGTCTGAATGCTGCCAAAGAGGAGGATCATCAATAGGAGAATGGGAAATCCCTTAACTTTTCTCGTGGCAGTACTTCCACAGGCAGCTGAGACCAACTGGGCTACCTGTGCAATTAAACTTACAATTCAAAATACTTCTTTCATATGTAAAACAACTTAAAAATCAATAATACACTGGGATCAATGTAATCTATGTGGTTTTGTAGATTCATCCAATCCTACTTGACGTTGTTGAAGTATATTTCCATAATTCAACACAAAACTGTTTCACACAGCAACATTTCTGTGAGAAACATTTATTTAGAAAATGCTGGAGACCTCTGTATTACCCATACAGTAATGCTTTCTTTATGAATATCAAAGTAAAGGTTGTCTTCTGAATTACCAACAATGAACAATCTGATTTAGATCCACACAATTCTGTATTTGAAGTTACAGCACTCTGTAGTTTCTTATCTTTCATTATAACATTCAAATGTATTTATCTTACTGGAAGACATCATCATGACTGTATCATCAAAGAATCTGCTGAATAAATACAAACAAAATATGCAACAACATTTAAGAATATACTAGTATCTTTGAAAACAATCCTTAAGATTCATATGAATCAAGTCCATATTAAATCTGTTTATTCAAAAAGAATAATAAAAATTTTTATGTTTAAGTAGCATCATCAAACACACTGGCACATAAATATATTGTAAATCACAAGGTGATCAATATGCTAACTTCTGTAACAAGAAGATAAACCACACTTATTTGCAAAGATGACACTTGGTTAGCAATGATGTTAATCTCTCTGACTGCAGCAGTCCTAATATCCACTGTATACTTCAAGAGCCATATATTCTTAATTATTATCAATTAATATAGTATCTCCATACATTTGTTGTAATGACTGATCAAAACAAATTTTCTAATTACATAATAAACTCAACCATATGAAACACTGTCCAATGTATGCAACACACCCTTTAACATGCAACTACATTGGCATATGAGGTACATCAGTACTGTCAAGCATACATAGCAAGATATGTTGTACTTTTTGCGGTGTTACTGTCACAAACAAAAATAAGATTACTAAGGAGTTTTCATCATTAATATCTATTATTTTGTGTCACAGCTTCACAAATCATTACATAAAATGAAGGTGCAGATCATGTACAGGCCTCTTTGACATACCAGTGTATGGAAAAAAAAATGAAATGTAGCATATGGTAATAATGTGTGATCTGGTAACATGTGGGATGTGACTGCATGCATCAACTCGCAAAAGTGCAAATATATTTGAACAGCATCATTACTAAAGCTGTATGGTTTGCCATTTCCTTCTCTCACTTAAACATGGAAGGCACACTTTATGTATACAAGGAGAAGCCTTATGTTGAGAGCAATTATAATTATCTTTGGGAAAAATCCTAGTATGCCAATTATATGTCTGATGCAGTGGGGAACAGTATAATCCTAGAGCTCCTATGCATGTGTGCTAGGAACATATGACTGGAGCACTAATGATAGGGATGACTATTCTGCAGATGTTGAACTGTTATAATTACAAAAGGAACTTGATTTTGATCATGATATACATGATGTAGAGTATATGAAATAAAAGCAGACTATTAGAGTAAATGCCTGAAAATTATGTGAACTACATGCAAAAAATTGCTCTAACAAAAAAACACTTTTTCGTACTTGATTGCTGTTTCCTGTGTTAGCAAGGTAGAACCAGGAACAAAAGCTTTGGATATATATATCAAGGGCAACTACTAAGGATTCCCCAAAATCTTTCAAGGATGATGATCAGACATTATTGAGATAGGAAAAAATATCAACAGTGGATCTCATCTTACAGAAGCCATAACGGTGATCAACGAGAAGATGGTGTGATTCTATATGGCTGAGGATATGGGAGTTGGGGAGGGATTCAAAGTCTCTGGAAATGGTAGATGTCAAGAAAAATGATGATAGAGAGGTTTGAATGGTCACCCTTCCAAAGGGTGGGATGTACCAACGCATGCTTCCAAGAAGGAAAAGTACCTGTTTCTCTCATTCTTAATCTCTACTCCTACTTTATCAACAATTTTCTCTTTAAACATATTCTCTCCATCTCTTACAAAGTATGTCCTTTGTTACTAGCATTCTCCCAAACTTGTCTAATATACAAAGTAATGCAAAGAGCAACAAACCACTAGGTATGAACCAATGAGCTGTACAGAGTGAGGATGATTTCCTTTACTAAATTTGAAGGCCCTATCTATGAATCCAAGAATTTTGTTTGCTCTTTTCACTGCTTTTGTGTTCTGCCTACTTGGTTTTATGTTACCAGAGATTAGTACACCCAAGTCTTTTATCTCAATTACCTTTTGCAGTTCAACAGAAATCATACAGTAGCTTGCCCTATTGTATTTACAACTGATACCTTAAGAACGCGGGAGATGGCGACAAAGTAAATAAAAAAATAAATGAAAATATAAAACATTGCACTTGTTATTACAATTATCCCTGGGGAGAGGGGAGATAGAGTACTTCCCACACATTCCTCATCTGTCGTAGAAGGCGACAAAAGGGGACGGGAGCAGGGGGCTGGAAACCCTCCCCTCCTTGTATTTTAACTTTCTATAAGGGGAAATAGAAGGAGTCACGTGGGGAGTGCACATCCTCCTCGAAGGCTCAGATTAGGGTGTCTAAATGTGTGTGGATGTAACCAAGATGAGAAAAAAGGAGAGACAGGTAGAATGTTTGAGGAAAGGAACCTGGATGTTTTGGCTCTGAGTGATACGAAGCTCAAGGTTAAAGGGAAAGAGTGGTTTGGAAAGTCTTAGGAGTAAAGTCAGGGGTTAGTGAGAGGACAAGAGCAAGGGAAGGAGTAGCGCTACTCATGAAACAGGAGTGGTGGGAGTATGTGATAGGGTGTCAGAAAGTAAACTCTAGATTGATATGGGTAAAACTGAAAGTGGATGGAGAGAGGTGGGTGATTATTGGTGCATATGCACCTGGGCATGAGAAGAAAGATCATGAGAGGCAAGTGTTTTGGGAGCAGCTGAGTGAGTGTGTTAGTAGTTTTGATGCATGTGAGCAGGTTATAGTGATAGATGATTTGAATGCAAAGGTGAGTAATGTGGCAGTTGAGGGAATAACTGGTGTACATGGGGTGTTCAGTGTTGTAAATGAAAATGGGGAAGAGCTTATAGATTTATGTGCTGAAAAAGGACTGGTGATTGGGAATACCTGGTTTAAAAAGACAGATATGCATAAGTATACGTATGTAAGTGGGAGATATGGCCAGAGAGCATTATTGGATTACGTGTTAATTGATATTCGCGCGAAAGAGAGACTTTTGGATGTTAATGTGCTGAGAGGTGCAACTGGAGGGATGTTTGATCATTATCTTGTGGAGGCGAAGGTGAAGATTTGTAGAGGTTTTCAGAAAAGAAGAGAGAATGTTGGGGTGAAGAAAGTGGTGAGATTAAGTGAGCTTGGGAAGGAGACTTGTGTGAGGAAGTACCAGGAGAGACTAAGTACAGAATGGAAAAAGGAGAGAACAAAGGACGTAAGGGGAGTGGGGAGGAATGGTATGTATTTAGGGAAGCTGTGATGGCTTGCACAAAAGATGCTTGTGGCATGAGAAGCGTGGGAGGTGGGCAGATTAGAAAGGGTAGTGAGTGGTGGGATAAAGAAGTAAAATTGTTAGTGAAAGAGAAGAGAGAGGCATTTGGATGATTTTTGCAGGGAAATAATGCAAATGACTGGGAGATGTAAAAAGAAAGAGGCAGGAGGTCAAGAGAAAGGTGCAAGAGGTGAAAAAGGGGGCAAATGAGAGTTGGGGTGAGAGAGTATCATTAAATTTTAGGGAGAATAAAAAGATGTTTTGGAAGGAGGTAAATAAAGTGCGTAAGACAAGGGAACAAATGGGAACTTCAGTGAAGGGGGCTAATGGGGAGGTGATAACAAGTAGTGGTGATGTGAGAAGGAGATTGAGTGAGTATCTTGAGGGTTTGTTGAATGTGTTTTTTTTTGATGAAAGAGTGGCAGATATAGGGTGCTTTGGTCGAGGTGGTGTGCAAAGTGAGAGGGTTAGGGAGAATGATTTGGTACACAGAGAAGAGGTAGTAAAAGGTTTGCGAAAGATGAAAGCTGGCAAGGCAGCGGGTTTGGATGGTATTGCGGTGGAATTTATTAAAAAAGGGGGTGACTGTATTGTTGACTGGTTGGTAAGGTTATTTAATGTATGTATGACTCATGGTGAGGTGTCTGAGTATTGGCGGAATGCTTGCATAGTGCCGTTGTACAAAGGCAAAGGGGATAAAAGTGAGTGCTCAAATTACAGAGGTATAAGTTTGTTGATTGAGAGGGAAGAGCAGTGTGGTTCCAGAACTGGTAGAGGATGTGAGGATCAGGTATTTACTTTGAAGAATGTATGTGAGAAATACTTAGAAAAGCATATGGATTTGTATGTAGCATTTATGGATCTGGAGAAGGCATATGATAAAGTTGATAGAGATGCTCTGTGGAAGGTATTAAGAATATATGGTGTGGGAGGCAAGTTGTTAGAAGCAGTGAAAAGTTTTTATTGAGGATGTAAGGCATGTGTATGTGTAGGAAGAGAGGAAAGTGATTGGGTCTCAGTGAATGTAGGTTTGCGGCAGGGGTGTGTGATGTCTCCATGGTTGTTTAATTTGCTTATGGATGGGGTTGTTAGGGAGGTGAATGCAAGAGTTTTGGAAAGAGGGGCAAGTATGCAGTCTGTTGTGGATGAGAGAGCTTGGGAAGTGAGTCAGTTGTTGTTCGCTGATGATACAGCGCTGGTGGCTGATTCATGAGAAACTGCAGAAGCTGGTGACTGAGTTTGGTAAAGTGTGTGAAAGAAGAAAGCTGAGAGTAAATGTGAATAAGAGCAAGGTTATTAGGTACAGTAGGGTTGAGGGACAATTCAATTGAGAGGTAAGTTTGAATGGAGCAAAACTGGAGTAAGTGAAGTGTTTTAGATAGCTGGGAGTGGATTTGGCAGCGGATGGAACCATGGAAGCAGAAGTGAATCATAGGGGGTGAAAGTTCTGGGAGCATTGAGGAATGTGTGGAAGTCGAGAACATTATCTCGGAGAGCAAAAATGGGTATGCTTGGAGGAATAGTGGTTCCAACAATGTTATATGGTTGCGAGGCATGGGCTATAGATAAGAGTTGTGCGGAGGAGGGTGGATGTGCTGGAAATGAGATGTTTGAGGACAGTATGTGGTGTGAGGTGGTTTGATCGAGCAAGTAGTAATAGGGTATGAGAGATGTGTGGTAATAAAATGAGTGTGGTTGAGAGAGCAGAAGAGGGTGTTTTGAAATGGTTTGGTCACATGGAGAGAATGAGTGAGGAAAGATTGACCAAGAGGATATATGTGTCAGAGGTGGAGGGAATGAGAAGTGGGAGACCAAATGGGAGGTGGAAAGATGGAGTGAAAAAGATTTTGAGTGATCGGGGCCTGAACATGCTGGAGGGTGAAAGGCGTGCAAGAAATAGAGTGAATTTGAACGATATGGTATACCAGGGTCGACGTGCTGTCAATGAATTGAACCAGGGCATGTGAAGTGTCTGGGGTAAACCATGGAAAGTTCTGCGGGGCCTGGATGTGGAAAGGGAGCTATGGTTTTGGTGCATTATTACATGACAGCTAGAGACTGAGTGTGAATGAATGTGGCCTTTGTTGTTTTTCTAAGCGCTACCTCGCACACATGCGGGGGGAAGGGGGGTTGTTATTTCATGTGTGGTGGGGTGGCGATGGGAATGAATAAAGGCAGGCAGTATGAATTATGTACATGTGTATATATGTATATGTCTGTGTGTGTATATATATGTACACGTTGAGAAGGATAGGTATGTATATTTGCGTGTGTGGACGTGTATGTATATACATGTGTATGTGGGTGGGTTGGGCCATTCTTTCGTCTGTTTCCTTGCGCTTCCTCACTAACGCGGGAGACGGTGACAAAGTAAATAAAAAAATACATAAAAATGTAAAACATTACACTTGTCGATATTACAATTCATTTGCCACCTATGAGCACAGTCCACCAATTTGTCTAAGTCAATTTGAAGCTGTAAATGTCCACTTTCATTTGTAGACTTATTTCCCATCTTAGTATCACCTGCAAATTTTGATACCCTATAATGCTGCCCATTAAAATTTTGATACCCTATAATGCAGCCCATTATCAAAACCATTGATATATAAAAGAGAGAGAACTGGTCCCATGACTGATCCCTACCAAACACCATTTGTTCCATCTAACCATCCTGAGATTTAACCATTAATCATTACTCTTTGTTTACAGCTAGTCAACCAATTTCTTATCCAATAAAGTACAATCCCATCACTACCACATGACTTAATCTATGGTAGTAACCTTTGATGTGGAACCTTACTGAATGTTTTTTGAAATTCTATATAGATAACAGCAACTGCTTTACTTTCATCATACATGTTGATCATACAATAAAAGAAATCAAGGTGACTTATCAGCCCTGGGCAATTTCATGGAAAGCATACTGAAAATCATTTATCAAGTTTTCAAACAACAGATATGCTAATTGTATGATAATTTCAGGAAAGTGACTTATTATATTTTTGAATATCATTGTTACACTGGTTAACTTCCATTCATCTAAAACTTCCCATAGCAAGTATCTTATTGAAAAATGACAGTTGAGGGCTTAACTAATTTTCTGGCTCTTTCACTGTTCTTAGGTAAAACTTATCAGGGCCAGCCAATCTACTTACTTTCATTCCATTCATTGTTTATTACCTTTTATTTCAATTAGTTGCAGAATGTTCTCCTTTCTTATTTATAAAACTGCATTCCAGATATGAACTGTGCCTTTGATCATTAAATACAGATTCGAAAAGGTCATTTACAATTTCAGCCATGGCTTTGATGTTTGAACCAAGTCACTGTTGTCCATAATAATAGATCAATTGACTGGGTACTAACTCTCTTGCTTCCAAGTTGAATGTAAAACTTATTAGGATTTCTTTTGCTATTTTCAGAAATATATTCTTCATATTGACATCTACTTTGTCATACAAGTCTCAGCTTTTCTATGCAAATATGCATTACTTACTCAATCTTTGACAACAGAACCTTCTTTATTTCATCATTCTACCATATTGGCTTAATTTAAGAAACAGAGTGTCTACTACCCACTGGCATATATCTACTTTATCATGTTTGTTATTGGTCTCTCTGCGTTTCTTAGGAGCTCCTTTCTTAGACAATGGGTCCTTCTTTATTTCATTGTTCCACCACCCTGACTTCATTTTTGAAACAGACCATGTACTAAGCATGGGACATATACATTCGTTCTACTCTTTGGAAGGTTCTACCGAAGCTTTTTCATTGAGAAGTTTGCCTGTCAAGAGCAATCACAGAAATTTCCAAGTTTAAAATCAAGTATTTTTTGTGACTATCTTGTTGACTAACATTACATGCAGCTTTGAAAGTAATCTCAAAAGCAATTTGTCAGTGATCACTTGTACTAAACTCTTCTCCAACTTTAACATTATTGACGACATCCTCATTTGTATATAGAACTAAACTAAATCTGATGTATTCTCTTTGCGAGTAGATTTCTCGATTAATTGGATTACAGAAATATAAAGTAATTTTAGGCAGAGTCTTTGCCTGAGCTTTCATATACTTTCACTTTCTTCATATATTTTCAGTCAAAGTCTTCCAGAATAACTTGATTTTCTCTTTTATATTTATAGTTTGATCAATTTTTCTTCTTCAATCCTCATTTGTTCCCAATACATATATCATACACTGTACCTCAGTATTCCTCGTATGTCATAGAAGGCGACTAAACAGGGTGGGAGCAGGTGGTTGGAAACCCTCCCCTTCTTGTGTTTAAATTTCTAAAAGAGAGAACAGAAGTACTTACGCAGGGAGTGCTCATCCGCCTTGTAGGCTCAGATTGGGGTGTTTGAATGTATGTGGATGCAACTAAGATGAGAAGAAAGGAGAGAAAAGGTAGAATGTTTCAGAAAAGAAACCTGGATGACGTGGCTCTGTGTGAAAAGAAGTTCAAGGGTAAAGGGGAAAAATGGTTTGGAAATGTCTTAGGAGTAAAAACAGGGGTTGGTGAGAGGACAAGAGCTAGGGAAGAAGCAGCACTCTCCAGACAAAGGAGTCATGGGAGTATGTGGTAGAGTGTAAGAAGGTAAATTCTAAACTGATGGAGGTAAAACTGAAAGTGGATGGCAAGAGATGGGATATTTTTGGTCCTTATGCACCTGACTATGAGAAGAAAGATCATGAGAGCCAAGTGTTGTGAGAGCAGGTGAGTGAGTAAGTCAGCAGTTTTAATGCAGAAGACCAGGTTTTAGGGATGGGTGATTTAAATGTGAAGGTAAATAATGTGGCAGTTGAGGGTATAATTCATACACATGGGGTATTCAGTGTTACGAATGGAAATGGTGAATAGCTTGTGGAGTTGTGTGCTCAAAAAAGACAGTTGATTTGGAATACCTGGTTTAAAAAGGGAGATATACACAAGTATATGTATGTTACCAAGAGATATAGTCAACAAGCATTATTAGAGTACATATCAACTGATAGATGTGTAAAAGAGAGACTTTTGGTTATAGATGTGCTGAGAGGGGCAGCTGGTGGGATGTCTGATCACTATCTTGTGGAGGCAAAGGTGAGGACCAGTAGAGGTTTTCAAAAAAGAGGAGTCAATGTCAGGGAGAAGAGATTGGTGAGATTAAGTGAGCTTCGAAAGGAAACTTGTATGAAGAAATACCTGGAGAGATTGAGTGTAAATGGCAAAATGTTGGAGCATATGAAGAGTGGAGAGTGGGTGAGAAATGGGATGTATTTAGGGAAGCAGTGATGGTGTGTGCAAAAGATGCATGTGGCATGCTAAAGAAGGGAGATAGGCAGATTAGAAAGGGTACTGAGCGGTATAATAAGGAAGTAAAGTTGCTTGTGAAAGAGAAAGAAGAGGTATATGGGCAGTACTTACAAGGAAGGAGATATATAAGAGAAAGCAGCAGGTCAAAAGGAAGGTGCAGGGCTTAAAGAAGAGAGGGCAAAAGACAGTTGGGGTAAGAGGGGTATATTCAAACTTTTGGGACAATACAAAGATGCATTGGAAGGAGGTAAATAATGTACAAAAGACAAGAGAACAAATGGGGACAACAGTGAAGGGAGCAAAAGGGGAAGTGATAACAGGTAGTGATGGTGTGAGGAGATGACATGAGTATTTTGAAGGACTGATAAATGTGTTTGCTGACTGATTGGCAGATGTAGGGTGTTCGGGTCAGAATTGTAAGCAAAAAGAGAGAGTTAGAGAGAGTGGTTTGGTGTAAAAAGTGGTAAGGGCCTTGCATGAGATGAAATCCAGCAAGGTGACAGGAGCAGATGGTATTGCAGATGAATTTATTAAGAAAGGGGTGACTGTGTTGATTGATTGGTAAGTGGTAAGGATATTCATTGCATGTGTGGATCATGATGATGTGTCTAAGGACTGGATGAATGCATGTACAGTTCCATTGTATAAAGGCAAAGGGGATAAAGGTGAATGTTCAAGCAACAGAGGCATAAGTTTGTTAAGTATACCTAGAAAATGATATGAGAGGGTATTGACTGAGAGGGTGTAGGCATACACTGAGCAGTGTGGTTTCAAAAGTGGTAAAGGATGTGTGGATCAGGTGTGTGCTTTGAAGAATGTATATGAGAAAAGCATGGAAAAGCATGCATTTGTATGTGGCATTTATGGATCTGGAGAGGGCATATGATGGGGTTGATAGAGATGTTTTATGGAAGGTCTTAAGAATATACGTTGAGGGAGGTAAGCTGCTAAAAGCAATAAGAACTTTTTATCAAGGGTGTAAGGCCTGTGTACAAGTAAGAAGAAAGAGTGACTGGTTCAAAATGAATGTTGGTCTGTGTCAAGGGTGAATGATGTCACCATGGTTGTTTAATTTGTTCATGGATGGGGTGATGAGAAAGGTGAAGGGAAGAGTTTTGGAGAGAGGGGTGAGTATGGAGTCTGTTAGGAATGAGAGGACCTGAGAAGTGTCAGTTGTGGTTCAACGATGATATAGCACCGGTGGCTGATTCCAGTGTGAAAATGCAGAAGTTGGTGACTGAGTTCAGAAAAGTGTGTGAAAGGAGAATGTTGAGAGTAAATTTGAATAAAAGCAAGATTAATATTAGGTTCAGCAGGGTTGAAGGAAAAGTTAGTTGGGATGTAAGTTTGAATGGAGAAAAATTGGAGGAAGCGAGGTGTTTTAGATATATGGGAGTGAGCTAGGCAGCAAATGGAACCATAAAGCATCTTTATCATCCCTCTCATATGCCTTCTCAACGTATACATATACATACACACACACACATATACATATATACACATGCACATAATTCATACTGTCTGCTCTTATTCATTCCCATCGCCACCCCGCCTCACATGAAATGACAACCCCCTACCCCTGAATGCGTGCAAGGTAGCGCTAGGAAAACACAAAAAAGGCCACATTCATTCACACTCAGTCTCTAGCTGTCGTGTATAATGCACCAAAACCACAGCTCCCTTTCCATATCCAGGCCCCACAGAACTTTCCATGGTTTACCCCAGACGCTTCACATGCCGTGGTTCAATCCATTGACAGCACGTCGGCGCCAGTATACCACATCCTTCCAATTTACTCTATTCCTTGCATGCCTTTCATCCTCCTGCATGTTCAGGACCCGATCACTCAAAATCTTTTTCACTCCATCTTTCCACCTCCAATTTGGCCTCCCACTTCTCCTCGTTCCCTCCACCTCTGACACGTATATCCTCTTTGTCAATCTTTCCTCACTCATTCTCTCCATGTGACCAAACCATTTCAAAACACCCTCTTCTGCTCTCTTAACCACACTCATTTTACTACCACACATCTCTCTTACATTTCATTACTTACTCGATCAAACCACCTCACACCACATAGTGTCCTCAAACATCTCATTTCCAGCACATCCACCCTCCTCCGCACAACTCTATCTATAGCCCACGCCTCGCAACCATATAACATTGTTGGAACAACAATTCCTTCAAACATACCCATTTTTGCTAAGATAACGTTCTCAACTTCCACACATTTTTCAAAGCTCCCAGAACTTTTGCCCTCTCCCCCACCCTATGATTCACTTCCGCTTACATGGTTCCATCTGCTGCCAAATCCACTCCCAGATATCTAAAACACTTTACTTCCTCCAGTTTTTCTCTATTCAAACTTACCTCCCAATTCACTTGTCCCTCAACCCTACTGCACATAATAACCTTGCTCTTATTCACATTTACACTCAGCTTTCTTCTTTCACACACTTTACCAAACTCAGTCACCAGCTTCTGCAGTTTCTCACCCAAATCAGCCACCAGCACTGTACCATCAGCGAACAACAACTGACTCACTTCCCAAGCTCTCATATCTACAACAGCCTGCATACTTGCCCCTCTTTCCAAAACTCTTGCATTCACCTCCCTAAGAACCCCATCCATAAACAAATTAAACAACCATGGAGACATCACGCCCCTGCTGCAAACCAACATTCACTGAGAACCAATCACTTTCCTCTCTTCCTACACGTACACATGCCTTACAGCCTCGATAAAAACTTTTCACTGCTTCTAACAACTTGCCTCCCACACCATATATTCTTAATACCTTCCACAAAGCATCTCTATCAACTCTATCATATGCCTTCTCCAGATCCATAAATGCTACATACATATCCATCTGCTTTTCCAAGTATTTCTCACATACATTTTTCAAAGCAAACACCTGGTCCACACATCCTCTACCACTTCTGAAACCACACTGCTCTTCCCCAATCTGATGCTCTGTACATGCCTTCACCCCCTCTCAATCAATACCCTCCCATACAATTAACCAGGAATACTCAACAAACCTATACCTCTGTAATATGAGCACTCACTCTTATCCCCTTTGCCTTTGTACAATGGCATTATGCAAGCATTCCGCCAGTCCTCAGGCACCTCATCATGAGTCATTAATACATTAAATAACCTTACCAACAAGTCAACAATACAGTCACACCCTTTTTAATAAATTCCACTGCAATACCATCCAAACCCGCTGCCTTTCCGGCTTTCATCTTCCACAAAGCTTTTACTACCTCTTCTCTGTTTACCAAATAATTCTCCCTAACCCTCTCACTTTGCACACCACCTCGACCAAAACACCCTATATCTGCCACTCTATCTTCAAATACATTCAACAAACCTTCAAAATACTCACTCCATCTCCTTCTCACATCACCACTACTCATTATCACCTCCCCATTAGCCCCCTTCACTGAAGTTCCTATTTGTTCCCTTGTCTTACGCACTTTATTTACCTCCTTCCAAAACATCTTTTAATTTATCATATTTATCTATTTTGCTTTGTCGCTGTCTCCCGCATTTGCGAGGCAGAGCAAGGAAACAGACGAAAGAAATGGCCCAACCCACCCCCATACACATGTATATACATACACGTCCACACATGCAAATATACATACCTATACATCTCAATGTACACATATATATATATACACACAGACATATACATATATACACATGTACATGATTCATACTGTCTGCCTTTACTCATTCCCATCGCCACCCCACCACACATGTAATAACATCCCCCTCCCCCCTCATGTGTGCGAGGTAGAACTAGGAAAATACAACAAAGGCCTCATTCGTTCACACTCAGTCTCTAGCTGTCATGTAATAATGCCCGAAACCACAGCTCCCTTTCCACATCCAGGCCCCACAGAACATTCCATGGTTTAACCCAGATGCTTCACATGCCCTGGTTCAATCCATTGACAGCACGTCGACCCCGGTACACCACATCGATCCAATTCACTCTATTCCTTGCCCGCCTTTCACCCTCCTGCATGTTCAGGCCCCGATCACTCAAAATCTTTTTCACTCCATCTTTCCACCTCCAATTTGGTCTCCCACTTCTCCTCATTCCCTCCACCTCCGACACATATATCCTCTTGGGCAATCTTTCCTCACTCATTCTCTCCATGAGCCCAAACCATTTCAAAACACCCTCTTCTGCTCTCTCAACCACGCTCTTTTTATTTCCACACATCTCTCTCTTACCCTTACATTACTTACTCGATCAAACCACCTCACACCACATATTGTCCTCAAACATCTCGTTTCCAGCACATCCACCCTCCTGCGCACAACTCCATCCATAGCCCACGCCTCGCAACCATACAACATTGTTGGAACCACTATTCCTTCAAACATACCCATTTTTTTCTTTCCAAGATAATGTTCTCAACTTCCACACATTCTTCAAGGCTCCCAGGATTTTCGCCCCCTCCCCCACCCTATGATTCACTTCCGCTGCCAGATCCACTCCCAGATATCTAAAACACTTTACTTCCTCCAGTTTTTCTCCATTCAAACTTACCTCCCATTTGACTTAACCCTCAGCCCTACTGTACCTAATAACCTTGCTCTTATTCACATTTACTCTTAACTTTCTTCTTTCACACACTTTACCAAACTCAGTCTCCCTAAAATCTAATGATACTCTCTCACCCAAACTCTCATTTGCCCTCTTTTTTGCCTCTTGCACCTTTCTCTTGACCTCCTGCCTCTTTCTTTATACATCTCCCAGTCATTTGCATTATTTCCCTGCAAAAATTGTCCAAATGCCTCTCTCATCTCTTTCACTAATAATCTTACTTCTTCATCCCACCACTCACTACCCTTTCTAATCTGCCCACCTCCCACACTTCTCATGCCACAAGCATCTTTTGCGCAAGCCATCACTGCTTCCTTAAATACATCCCATTCCTCCTCCACTCTCCTTGCATCCTTTGTACTCACCTTTTCCATTCTGTACTAAGTCTCTCCAGGTACTTCCTCACACAAGTCTCCTTCCCAAGCTCACTTACCCTCACCACTCTCTTCACCCCAACATTCTCTCTTCTTTTCTGAAAACCTCTTCAAATCTTCACCTTCACCTGCACAAGATAATGATCAGACATCCCTCCAGTTGCACCTCTCAGCACATTAACATCCAAAAGTCTCTATTTCACGCACCTATCAATTAACACATAATCCAAGAACGCTCTCTGGCCATATCTCCTACTTACATATGTATACTTATGTATATCTCTCTTTTTAAACCAGGTATTCCCAATCACCAGTCCTTTATTGGCACTAAATCTATAAGCTCTTCACCATTTCCATTTACAACACTGAACACCCTATGTACACCAATTATTCCCTCAACTGCCACATTACTCACTTTTGCATTCAAATCACCCATCACTATAACTCGGTCTCGTGCATCAAAACTACTAACACACTCACTCAGCTGCTCCCAAAACACTTGCCTCTCATGATCTTTCTTCTCATGCCTAGGTGCATATGCACCAATAATTCCCCATCTCTCTGCATCCACTTTCAGTATTACCCATATCAATCTAGAGTTTACTTTCTTACACTCTATCACATACTCCCAAAACTCCTGTTTCAGGAGTAGTGCTACTCCAAATGTTGCTTTTGTCGCTCTCACTAACCCCTGACTTTACTCCCAAGACATTCCCAAACCACATTTCCCCTTTACCCTTGAGCTTTGTTTCACTCAGAGCCAAAACATCCAGGTTCCTTTCCTCAACATACTACCTATCTCTCCTTTTTTCTCATCTTGGTTACATCCACACACATTTAGACACCCCAATCTGAGCCTTCGAAGAGGATGATCACTCCCCGCGTGACTCCTTCTTCTGTTTTCCTGTCTAGAAAGTTAAAATACAAGGAGGGGAGGGTTTCCACCCTTACTGCTCCCATCCCCTTTAGCTGCCTTCTATGACACGTGAAGAATGCCTGGGAAGTATTCTTTCTCCCCTATCCCCTATATATATATATATATATATATCCCCTACATACATTTTATTTATTTATTTATTTTGCTTTGTCGCTGTCTCCCGCGTTAGCGACGTAGCGCAAGGAAACAGACGAAAGAATGACCCAACCCACCCACATACACATGTATATACATACACGTCCACACACGCAACTATACATACCTATACATCTCAATGTATACATATATATACACACACAGACATATACATATATACACATGTACATAATTCATACTGTCAGCCTTTATTCATTCCCATCGCCACCTCGCCACACATGGAATAACAGCCCCCTCCCCTCTCATGTGTGCGAGGTAACGCTAGGAAAACACAACGAAGGCCACATTTGTTCACACTCAGTCTCTAGCTGTCATGTAATAATGCACCGAAACCACAGCTCCCTTTCCACATCCAGGCCCCACCGGACTTCCCATGGTTTACCCCAGATGCTTCACATGCCCTGGTTCAATCCATTGACAGCACGTCGACTCCAGTATACCACATTGTTCCAATTCACTCTATTCCTTGCCCGCCTTTCACCCTCCTGCATGTTCAGGCCACGATCACTGAAAATCTTTTTCACTCCATCTTTCCACTTCCAATTTGGTCTCCCATTTCTCCCCGTTGAATTCACCTGTGACACATATATCCTCTTTGACAATCTTTCCTCACTCATTCTCTCAACGTGACCAAACCATTTCAAAACACCCTCTTCTGCTCTCTCAACCACGCTCTTTTTATTTCCACACATCTCTCTTACCCTTACATTACTTACTCGATCGAACCACCTCACACCAAGTGTTGTCCTCAAGCATCTCATTTCCAGCACATGCACACTCCTGCGCACAACTCTATCCATAGCCCACGCCTTGCAACCAAACAACATTGTTGGAACCACTATTCCTTCAAACATACCCATTTTTGCTTTCCGAGATAATTTTCTCAACTTCCACACATTCTTCAAGGCTCCCAGAATTTTCGCCCCCTCCCCTACCCTATGATTCACTTCTGCTTCCATGGTTCCATCCGCTGCCAGATCCACTCCCAGATATCCAAAACACTTTACTTCTTCCAGTTTTTCTCCATTCAAACTTACCTCCCAATTGACTTGACCCTCAACCCCACTGTACCTAATAACCTTGCTCTTATTCACATTTACTCTTAACTTTCTTCATTCACACACTTTACCAAACTCAGTCACCAGCTTCTGCAGTTCCTCATGTGAATTAGCCACCAGCGCTGTATCATCAGCGAACAACAACTGACTCACTTCCCAAGCTCTCTCATCCATAACAGACTGCATACTTGCCCCTCTTTCCAAAACTCTTGCATTCACCTCCCTAACAACCCCATCGATAAACAAATCAAACAACCATGGAGACATCACACACCCCTGCCGCAAACCTACATTCACTGAGAACCAATCACTTTCCTCTCTTCCTACACGTACACATGCCTTACATCCTCGATAAAAACTTTTCACTGCTTCTAACAACTTGCCTTCCACACCATATATTCTTAATACCTTCCACAGAGCATCTCTATCAACTCTATCATATGCCTTCTCTGGATTCATAAATGCTACATACAAATCCATTTGCTTTTCTAAGTATTTCTCACATACATTCTTCAAAGCAAACACCTGATCCACACATCCTCTACCACTTCTGAAACCACACTGCTCTTCCCCAATCTGATGCTCTGTACATGCCTTCACCCTCTCAATCAATACCCTCCCATATAATTTACCAGGAATACTCAACAAACTTATACCTCTGTAATTTGAGCACTCACTCTTATCCCCTTTGCCTTTGTACAATGGCACTATGCAAGCATTCCGCCAATCCTCAGGCACCTCACCATGAGTCATACATACATTAAATAACCTTACCAACCAGTCAACAATACAGTCACCCACTTTTTTAATAAATTCCACTGCAATACCATCCAAACCTGCTGCCTTGCCAGCTTTCATCTTCTGTAAAGCTTTTCCTACCACTTCTCCGTTTACCAAATAATTTTCCCTAACCCTCTCACTTTGCACACCACCCTGACCAAAACACCCTACATCTGCCACTCTATCATCAAACACATTCAACAAACCTTCAAAACACTCACTCCATCTCCTTCTCACATCACCACTACCTGTTATCACCCCATTAGCCCCCTTCACTGAAGTTCCCATTTGCTACCTTGTCTTACGCATTTTATTTACCTCCTTCCAAAACATCTTTTTATTTTCCCAAAAATTTAATGATACTCTCTCCTCCCAACTCTCATTTGCCCTCTTTTTCACCTCTTGCACCTTTCTCTTGACCTCCTGCCTGTTTCTTTTATACATCTCCCACTCATTTGCATTTTTTCCCTGCAAAAATCATCCAAATGCCTCTCTTCTCTTTCACTAATATTCCTACTTCTTCACCCCACCACTCACTACCCATTCTAATCAACCCACCTCCCATGCTTCTCATGCCACAAGCATCTTTTGCACAAGCCATCACTGCTTCCCTAAATACATGCCATTCCTCCCTCACTCCCCTTACGTCCTTTGTTCTCACCTTTTTCCATTCTGTACTCAGTCTCTCCTGGTACTTCCTCACACGTCTCCTTTCCAAGCTCACTTACTCTCACCACTCTCTTCACCCCAACATTCTCTCTGCTTTTCTGAAAATATATATATATATATATATATATATATATATATATATATATATATATATATATATATATATATATATATTCTTTTCTTTCAAACTATTCGCCATTTCCCGCATTAGCGAGGTAGCGTTAAGAACAGAGGACTGGGCCTTGAGGGAATACCCTCACCTGGCCCAATTCTCTGTTCCTTCTTTTGGAAAATTAAAAAAAAAAAAAAAAAAAAAAAAAAAAAAAATATATATATATATATATATATATATATATATATATATATATATATATATATATATATATATATGTGGTGATGTGAGAAGGAGATGGAATGAGTATTTTGAAGGTTTGTTGAATGTGTCTGATGACAGAGTGGCAGATATAGGGTGTTTGGGTCGAGGTGGTGTGCAAAGTGAGAGGGTTAGGGAAAATGATTTGGTAAACAGAGAAGAGGTAGTAAAAGCTTTGCGGAAGATGAAAGCCGGCAAGGCAGCAGGTTTGGATGGTATTGCAGTGGAATTTATTAAAAAAGGGGTTGACGGTATTGTTGACTGGTTGGTAAGGTTATTTAATGTATGTATGACTCATGGTGAGGTGCCTGAGGATTGGCGGAATGCGTGCATAGTGCCATTGTACAAAGGCAAAGGGGATAAGAGTGAGTGCTCAAATTACAGAGGTATAAGTTTGTTGAGTATTCCTGGTAAATTATATGGGAGGGTATTGATTGAGAGGGTGAAGGCATGTACAGAGCATCAGATTGGGGAAGAGCAGTGTGGTTTCAGAAGTGGTAGAGGATGTGTGGATCAGGTGTTTGCTTTGAAGAATGTATGTGAGAAATACTTAGAAAAGCAAATGGATTTGTATGTAGCATTTATGGATCTGGAGAAGGCATATGATAGAGTTGATAGAGATGCTCTGTGGAAGGTATTAAGAATATATGGTGTGGGAGGCAAGTTGTTAGAAGCAGTGAAAAGTTTTTATCGAGGATGTAAGGCGTGTGTACGTGTAGGAAGAGAGGAAAGTGATTGGTTCTCAGTGAATGTAGGTTTGCGGCAGGGGTGTGTGATGCCTCCATGGTTGTTTAATTTGTTTATGGATGGGGTTGTTAGGGAGGTAAATGCAAGAGTCTTGGAAAGAGGGGCAAGTATGAAGTCTGTTGGGGATGAGAGAGCTTGGGAAGTGAGTCAGTTGTTGTTCGCTGATGATACAGCGCTGGTGGCGGATTCATGTGAGAAACTGCAGAAGCTGGTGACTGAGTTTGGTAAAGTGTGTGGAAGAAGAAAGTTATGAGTAAATGTGAATAAGAGCAAGGTTATTAGGTACAGTAGGGTTGAGGGTCAAGTCAATTGGGAGGTGAGCTTGAATGGAGAAAAACTGGAGGAAGTGAAGTGTTTTAGATATCTGGGAGTGGATCTGTCAGCGGATGGAACCATGGAAGCGGAAGTGGATCATAAGGTGGGGGAGGGGGCGAAAATTTTGGGAGCCTTGAAAAATGTGTGGAAGTCGAGAACATTATCCCGGAAAGCAAAAATGGGTATGTTTGAAGGAATAGTAGTTCCAACAATGTTGTATGGTTGCGAGGCGTGGGCTATGGATAGAGTTGTGCGCAGGAGGATGGATGTGCTGGAAATGAGATGTTTGAGGACAATGTGTGGTGTGAGGTGGTTTGATCGAGTAAGTAACGTAAGGGTAAGAGAGATGTGTGGAAATAAAAAGAGCGTGGTTGAGAGAGCAGAAGAGGGTGTTTTGAAATGGTTTGGGCACATGGAGAGAATGAGTGAGGAAAGATTGACCAAGAGGATATATGTGTCGGAGGTGGAGGGAACGAGGAGAAGAGGGAGACCAAATTGGAGGTGGAAAGATGGAGTGAAAAGGATTTTGTGTGATCGGGGCCTGAACATGCAGGAGGGTGAAAGGAGGGCAAGGAATAGAGTGAATTGGAGCGATGTGGTATACAGGGGTTGACGTGCTGTCAGTGGATTGAATCAGGGCATGTGAAGCATCCGGGGTAAACCATGGAAAGCTGTGTAGGTATGTATATTTGCGTGTGTGGACGTGTGTATGTACATGTGTATGGGGGGGGTTGGGCCATTTCTTTCGTCTGTTTCCTTGCGCTACCTCGCAAACGCGGAAGACAGCGACAAAGTATAAAAAAAAAAAAAAAAAAAAATATATATATATATATATTTGGTCTCCCACTTCTCCTCGTTCCCTCCACCTCCAACACATATATCCTCTTGGTCAATCTTTCCTCACTCATTCTCTCCAGGTGCCCAAACCATTTCAAAACACCCTCTTCTGCTCTCTCAACCACGCTCTTTTTATTTCCACACATCTCTCTTACCCTTACGTTACTTACTCGATCAAACCACCTTACACTACACATTGTCCTCAAACATCTCATTTCCATCACATCCATCCTCCTGCGCACAACTCTATCCATAGCCTACGCCTCGCAACCATACAACATTGTTGGAACCACTATTCCTTCAAACATACCCATTTTTGCTTTCCAAGATAATGTTCTCGACTTCCACACATTCTTCAAGGCTCCCAAAATTTTCGCCCCCTCCCCCACCCTATGATCCACTTCTGCTTCCATGGTTCCATCCGCTGCCAGATCCACTCCCAGATATCTAAAACACTTTACTTCCTTCAGTTTTTCTCCATTCAAACTTACCTCCCAATTGACTTGACCCTCAACCCTACTGTACCTAATAACCTTGCTCTTATTCACATTTACTCTTAACTTTCTTCTTTCACACACTTTACCAAACTCAGTCACCAGCTTCTGCAGTTTCTCACATGAATCAGCCGCCAGCGCTGTATCATCAGCGAACAACAACTGACTCACTTCCCAAGCTCTCTCATCCCCAACAGACTTCATACTTGCCCCTCTTTCCAAAACTCTTGCATTCACCTCCATCACAACCCCATCCATAAACAAATTAAACAACCATGGAGACATCACACACCCCTGCCGCAAACCTACATTCACTGAGAACCAATCACTTTCCTCTCTTCCTACACGTACACATGCCTTACATCCTCGATAAAAACTTTTCACTGCCTCTAACAACTTGCCTCCCACACCATATATTCTTAATACCTTCCACAGAGCATCTCTATCAACTCTATCATATGCCTTCTCCAGATCCATAAATGCTACATACAAATCCATTTGCTTTTCTAAGTATTTCTCACATACATTCTTCAAAGCAAACACCTGATCCACACATCCTCTACCACTTCTGAAACCACACTGCTCTTCCCCAATCTGATGCTCTGTACATGCCTTCACCCTCTAATCAATACCCTCCCATATAATTTACCAGGAATCCTCAACAAACTTATACCTCTGTAATTTGAGCACTCACTCTTATCCCCTTTGCCTTTGTACAATGGCACTATGCATGCATTCCGCCAATCCTCAGGCACCTCACCATGAGTCATACATACATTAAATAACCTTACCAACCAGTCAATAATACAGTCACCCCCCTTTTTAATAGATTCCACTGCAATACCATACAAACCTGCTGCCTTGCCGGTTTTCATCTTCCGCAAAGCTTTTACTACCTCTTCTCTGTTTACCAAATCATTTTCCCTAACCCTCTCACTTTGCACACCACCTCGACCAAAACACCCTATATCTGCCACTCTATCATCAAACACATTTAACAAACCTTCAAAATACTCACTCCATCTCCTTCTCACATCACCACTACTTGTTATCACCTCCCCATTTGCGCCCTTCACTGAAGTTCCCATTTTCTCCCTTGTCTTACGTGTGGTTGAGAGAGCAGAAGAGGGTGTTTTGAAATGGTTTGGGCACATGGAGAGAATGAGTGAGGAAAGATTGACCAAGAGGATATATGTGTCAGAGGTGGAGGGAACGAGGAGAAGTGGGAGACCAAATTGGAGGTGGAAAGATGGAGTGAAAAAGATTTTATGTGATCGGGGCCTGAACATGCAGGAGGGTGAAAGGAGGGCAAGGAATAGAGTGAATTGGATCGATGTGGTATACCGGGGTTGACGTGCTGTCAGTGGATTGAATCAGGGCATGTGAAGCGTCTGGGGTAAACCATGGAAAGCTGTGTAGGTATGTGTGGACGTATGTATATACATGTGTATGGGGGTGGGTTGGGCCATTTCTTTCGTCTGTTTCCTTGCGCTACCTCGCAAATGCGGGAGACAGCAGAAAAAAAAAAATATATATATATATATATTTCCCTGGGGATAGGGGAGAAAGAATACTTCCCACGTATTCCCTGCGTGTCGTAGAAGGCGACTAAAAGGGAAGGGAGCGGGAGGCTGGAAATCCTCCCTTCTCGTTTCTTTATATTTTTTTTTTTCCAAAAGAAGGAACAGAGAAGAGGGCCAGGTGAGGATATTCCCTCAAAGACTCAGTCCTCTGTTCTTAACGCTACCTCGCTATCGCGGGAAATGGCGAATAGTATGAAAGAAAGAAAGAATATATATATATATATATTCTGAAGGATACCCTTCCTACAGTGTTGTACCACTCCGGCCAGCAAGCTATCACTGGATCTATAAATGCTGCATCCCTCACTGTTGATAATGCCCATTTTGATGAACTGACTTTACATAAGGTGAATGGCCACTCGCTAGACAGCATAACTCGGGAGTTCCTACTAGATGGTGTAGATCAGAATGTACAGGAAAGTTGGCGTGCAAACTACATGGAAGTGGATGTCTTCACCACCCGTGGCAGTCCCATAGCAGGAACGATCTCTGGAGTGCTAACTAGTGATGCGGCAGGTGAAGAGAACTCGGGGCAAAGTTAGCAGACTACTCAGCTGCTCTCCAACAAGAATTGAATCTGTGACTGGTGGTTTACAACGGCTCTGCAGCTGTCAGCCGGCGGGAATTGACAGTTTGATTGCTGACCTAAGCTGCACCTCTTCGCAAACGGAACTACCTTGGTCCACCAGTGATGCTACTACGTTTGTGAATCAAGAACCATTGCAACACAAACCTCGCCAGGTGGTAGAGTTTCCCGCAGTGTATCGAGACAGACTTCCCCAGAACTTTTTAAAGGGGAAGTAAATGTTTATAGTTGTGTTACTGGAGTGATAGTTTTCATACATGGTGTTTTGACAAGAAAATAGTGAAATTGGAGAAAAATGTAGCTCAGACATTGAAGCTTATTGATACAGTGGTTAAATTGATGAGAACTGCTATTGACGTTTGTGTAAATAAATTATACATTTCCTTTTTCCATAGCCAGAGGTTAAACCATTATGTGACATTCATTTTTTCATTCATTTCAAGCTAGAAGTTTCAGTTTTCTAAATTGTTTCTTACATTTTTCATATGTATATATATGTATGTGTATGTGTGTGTATATGTGCGTATGTATGTGTATGTGTGTGTGTATGTGTGTATGTATATATATATGTATATTATCCCTGGGGATAGGGGTGAAAGAATACTTCCCACGTATTCCTCGCGTGTCGTAGAAAGCGACTAGAGGGGACGGAAGCGAGGGGCCAGAAATCCTCCCCTCCTTGTATTAACTTTCTAAAATGGGAAACAGAAGAAGGAGTCATGCGGGGAGTGCTCATCCTCCTCGAAGGCTCAGAGTGGGGTGCCTAAATGTGTGTGGATGTAACCAAGATGTGAAAAAAGGAGAGATAGGTAGTATGTTTGAGGAAAGGAACCTGGATGTTTTGGCTCTGAGTGAAACGAAGCTCAAGGGTAAAGGGGAAGAGTGGTTTGGGAATGTCTGGGGAGTGAAGTCAGGGGTTAGTGAGAGGACAAGAGCAAGGGAAGGAGTAGCAATACTCCTGAAACAGGAGTTGTGGGAGTATGTGATAGAATGTAAGAAAGTAAATTCTCGATTAATATGGGTAAAACTGAAAGTTGATGGAGAGAGGTGGGTGATTATTGGTGCATATGCACCTGGGCATGAGAAGAAAGATCATGAGAGGCAAGTGTTTTGGGAGCAGCTGAATGAGTGTGTTAGTGGTTTTGATGCACGAGACCGGGTTATAGTGATGGGTGATTTGAATGCAAAGGTGAGTAATGTGGCAGTTGAGGGAATGATTGGTATACATGGGGTGTTCAGTGTTGTAAATGGAAATGGTGAAGAGCTTGTAGATTTATGTGCTGAAAAAGGACTGATGATTGGGAATACCTGGTTTAAAAAGCGAGATATACATAAGTATACTTATGTAAGTAGGAGAGATGGCCAGAGAGCGTTATTGGATTACATGTTAATTGACAGGCGTGCGAAAGAGAGACTTTTGGATATTAATGTGCTGAGAGGTGCAACTGGAGGGATGTCTGATCATTATCTTGTGGAGGCTAAGGTGAAGATTTGTATGGGTTTTCAGAAAAGAAGAGTGAATGTTGGGGTGAAGAGGGTGGTGAGAGTAAGTGAGCTTGGGAAGGAGACCTGTGTGAGGAAGTACCAGGAGAGACTGTGTACAGAATGGAAAAAGGTGAGAACAATGGAAGTAAGGGGAGTGGGGGAGGAATGGGATGTATTTAGGGAATCAGTGATGGATTGCGCAAAAGATGCTTGTGGCATGAGAAGAGTGGGAGGTGGGTTGATTAGAAAGGGTAGTGAGTGGTGGGATGAAGAAGTAAGAGTATTAGTGAAAGAGAAGAGAGAGGCATTTGGACGATTTTTGCAGGGAAAAAATGCAATTGAGTGGGAGATGTATAAAAGAAAGAGACAGGAGGTCAAGAGAAAGGTGCAAGAGGTGAAAAAAAGGGCAAATGAGAGTTGGGGTGAGAGAGTATCATTAAATTTTAGGGAGAATAAAAAGATGTTCTGGAAGGAGGTAAATAAAGTGCGTAAGACAAGGGAGCAAATGGGAACTTCAGTGAAGGGCGCAAATGGGGAGGTGATAACAAGTAGTGGTGATGTGAGAAGGAGATGGAGTGAGTATTTTGAAGGTTTGTTGAATGTGTTTGATGATAGAGTGGCAGATATAGGGTGTTTTGGTCGAGGTGGTGTGCAAAGTGAGAGGGTTAGGGAAAATGATTTGGTAAACAGAGAAGAGGTAGTAAAAGCTTTGCGGAAGATGAAAGCCGGCAAGGCAGCAGGTTTGGATGGTATTGCAGTGGAATTTATTAAAAAAGGGGGTGACTGTATTGTTGACTGGTTGGTAAGGTTATTTAATGTATGTATGACTCATGGTGAGGTGCCTGAGGATTGGCGGAATGCGTGCGTAGTGCCATTGTACAAAGGCAAAGGGGATAAGAGTGAGTGCTCAAATTACAGAGGTATAAGTCTGTTGAGTATTCCTGGTAAATTATATGGGAGGGTATTGATTGAGAGGGTGAAGGAATGTACAGAGCATCAGATTGGGGAAGAGCAGTGTGGTTTCAGAAGTGGTAGAGGATGTGTGGATCAGGTGTTTGCTTTGTAGAATGTATGTGAGAAATACTTAGAAAAGCAAATGGATTTGTATGTAGCATTTATGGATCTGGAGAAGGCATATGATAGAGTTGATAGAGATGCTCTGTGGAAGGTATTAAGAATATATGGTGTGGGAGGCAAGTTGTTAGAAGCAGTGAAAAGTTTTTATCGAGGATGGAAGGCATGTGTACGTGTAGGAAGAGAGGAAAGTGATTGGTTCTCAGTGAATGTAGGTTTGCGGCAGGGGTGTGTGATGTCTCCATGGTTGTTTAATTTGTTTATGGATGGGGTTGTTAGGGAGGTAAATGCAAGAGTCTTGGAAAGAGGGGCAAGTATGAAGTCTGTTGGGGATGAGAGAGCTTGGGAAGTGAGTCAGTTGTTGTTCGCTGATGATACAGCGCTGGTGGCGGATTCATGTGAGAAACTGCAGAAGCTGGTGACTGAGTTTGGTAAAGTGTGTGGAAGAAGAAAGTTAAGAGTAAATGTGAATAAGAGCAAGGTTATTAGGTACAGTAGGGTTGAGGGTCAAGTCAATTGGGAGGTGAGTTTGAATGGAGAAAAACTGGAGGAAGTGAAGTGTTTTAGATATCTGGGAGTGGATCTGTCAGCGGATGGAACCATGGAAGCGGAAGTGGATCATAGGGTGGGGGAGGGGGCGAAAATTTTGGGAGCCTTGAAAAATGTGTGGAAGTTGAGAACATTATCTCGGAAAGCAAAAATGGGTATGTTTGAAGGAATAGTGGTTCCAACAATGTTGTATGGTTGCGAGGCGTGGGCTATGGATAGAGTTGTGCGCAGGAGGATGGATGTGCTGGAAATGAGATGTTTGAGGACAATGTGTGGTGTGAGGTGGTTTGATCGAGTAAGTAACGTAAGGGTAAGAGAGATGTGTGGAAATAAAAAGAGCGTGGTTGAGAGAGCAGAAGAGGGTGTTTTGAAATGGTTTGGGCACATGGAGAGAATGAGTGAGGAAAGATTGACCAAGAGGATATATGTGTCGGAGGTGGAGGGAACGAGGAGAAGAGGGAGACCAAATTGGAGGTGGAAAGATGGAGTGAAAAGGATTTTGTGTGATCGGGGCCTGAACATGCAGGAGGGTGAAAGGAGGGCAAGGAATAGAGTGAATTGGAGCGATGTGGTATACAGGGGTTGACGTGCTGTCAGTGGATTGAATCAAGGCATGTGAAGCGTCCGGGGTAAACCATGGAAAGCTGTGTAGGTATGTATATTTGCGTGTGTGGACGCAAATGGGGGAAATATATATATATATATATATATATATATATATATATATATATATATATTTTTTTTTTTTTTGCTTTGTCGCTGTCTCCCGCATTTGCGAGGTAGCGCAAGGAAACAGACGAAAGAAATGGCCCAACCCACCCCCATACACATGTATATACATACGTCCACACACGCAAATATACATACCTACACAGCTTTCCATGGTTTACCCCAGACGCTTCACATGCCTTGATTCAATCCACTGATAGCACGTCAACCCCGGTATACCACATCGCTCCAATTCACTCTATTCTTTGCCCTCCTTTCACCCTCCTGCATGTTCAGGCCCCGATCACACAAAATCTTTTTCACTCCATCTTTCCACCTCCAATTTGGTCTCCCTCTTCTCCTCGTTCCCTCCACCTCCGACACATATATCCTCTTGGTCAATCTTTCCTCACTCATTCTCTCCATGTGACCAAACCATTTCAAAACACCCTCTTCTGCTCTCTCAACCACGCTCTTTTTATTTCCACACATCTCTCTTACTCTTACGTTACTTACTCGATCAAACCACCTCACACCACACATTGTCCTCAAACATCTCATTTCCAGCACATCCATCCTCCTGCGCACAACTCTATCCATAGTCCACACCTCGCAAACATACAACATTGTTGGAACCACTATTCCTTCAAACATACCCATTTTTGCTCTCCGAGATAATGTTCTCGACTTCCACACATTCTTTAAGGCTCCCAAAATTTTCGCCCCCTCCCCCACCCTATGATCCACTTCCACTTCCATGGTTCCATCCGCTGACAGATCCACTCCCAGATATCTAAAACACTTCACTTCCTCCAGTTTTTCTCCATTCAAACTCACCTCCCAATTGACTTGACCCTCAACCCTACTGTACCTAATAACCTTGCTCTTATTCACATTTACTCTTAACTTTCTTCTTTCACACACTTTACCAAACTCAGTCACCAGCTTCTGTAGTTTCTCACATGAATCAGCCACCAGCGCTGTATCATCAGCGAACAACAACTGACTCACTTCCCAAGCTCTCTCATCCCCAACAGACTTCATACTTGCCCCTCTTTCCAAAACTCTTGCATTCACCTCCCTAACAACCCCATCCATAAACAAATTAAACAACCATGGAGACATCACACACCCCTGCCGCAAACCTACATTCACTGAGAACCAATCACTTTCCTCTCTTCCTACACGTACACATGCCTTACATCCTCGATAAAAACTTTTCACTGCTTCTAACAACTTGCCTCCCACACCATATATTCTTAATACCTTCCACAGAGCATCTCTATCAACTCTATCATATGCCTTCTCCAGATCCATAAATGCTACATACAAATCCATTTGCTTTTCTAAGTATTTCTCACATACATTCTTCAAAGCAAACACCTGATCCACACATCCTCTGCCACTTCTGAAACCACACTGCTCTTCCCCAATCTGATGCTCTGTACATGCCTTCACCCTCTCAATCAATACCCTCCCATATAATTTACCAGGAATACTCAACAAACTTATACCTCTGTAATTTGAGCACTCACTCTTATCCCCTTTGCCTTTGTACAATGGCACTATGCACGCATTCCGCCAATCCTCAGGCACCTCACCGTGAGTCATACATACATTAAATAACCTTACCAACCAGTCAACAATACAGTCACCCCCTTTTTTAATAAATTCCACTGCAATACCATCCAAACCTGCTGCCTTGCCGGCTTTCATCTTCCGCAAAGCTTTTACTACCTCTTCTCTGTTTACCAAATCATTTTCCCTAACCCCTCTCACTTTGCACACCACCTCGACCAAAACACCCTATGTCTGCCACTCTATCATCAAACACATTCAACAAACCTTCAAAATACTCACTCCATCTCCTTCTCACATCACCACTACTTATTATCACCTCCCCATTTGCGCCCTTCACTGAAGTTCCCATTTGCTCCCTTGTCTTACGCACTTTATTTACCTCCTTCCAGAACATCTTTTTATTCTCCCTAAAATTTAATGATACTCTCTCACCCCAACTCTCATTTGCCCTTTTTTTCACCTCTTGCACCTTTCTCTTGACCTCCTGTCTCTTTCTTTTATACGTCTCCCACTCAATTGCATTTTTTCCCTGCAAAAATCGTCCAAATGCCTCTCTCTTCTCTTTCACTAATACTCTTACTTCTTCATCCCACCACTCACTACCCTTTCTAATCAACCCACTTCCCACTCTTCTCATGCCACAAGCATCTTTTGCGCAATCCATCACTGATTCCCTAAATACATCCCATTCCTCCCCCACTCCCCTTACTTCCATTGTTCTCACCTTTTTCCATTCTGTACTCAGTCTCTCCTGGTACTTCCTCACACAAGTCTCCTTCCCAAGCTCACGTTTGTGAATCAAGAACCATTGCAACACAAACCTCGCTAGGTGGTAGAGTGTCCCGTAGTGTATCGAGACAGACTTCCCCAGAACTTTTTTAAAGGGGAAGTAAATGTTTATAGTTGTGTTACTGGAGTGATAGTTTTCATACATGGTGCTCTGACAAGAAAATAGTGAAATTGGAAAAAATGTAGCTTAGACATTGAAGGTTATTCTTTTTTTGTTTTTAAAGTGATAGAGATGGAAAGCAAAAAGGTGTTTTTCATAAATGTACTGGAAAAGTTGAGGTCCATGTAAATTTTTGGTCTGTCAAGGCTTTATTATGGCGGATGACCAACTACCTACCCTCATGTATCCAAGATATGGTTGTACTTTGTGTAATGAAGAAAATTGAGAAACATCATAAGCCAATATTCCTGTTTCATGATAAGAGAAGTGGACCAGGCAGTGTGATACAGTGGTTAAATTGATGAAAACTACTATTGACGTTTGTGTAAATAAATTATACATTTCCCTTTTCTATAGCTAGAGGTTGAACCATTATGTGACATTCATTTTTTCATTTCATTTCAAGCTAGAAGTTTAGTTTTCTAAATTATTTCTTACTTCTTGCTGGAAATGAGATGTTTGAGGACAATGTCTGGCGTGAGGTGGTTTGATCGAGTAAGTAACGTAAGGGTAAGAGAGATGTGTGGATATAAAAAGAGCGTGGTTGAGAGAGCAGAAGAGGGTGTTTTGAAATGGTTTGGGCACATGGAGAGAATGAGTGAGGAAAGATTGACCAAGAGGATATATGTGTCGGATGTGGAGGGAACGAGGAGAAGTGGGAGACCAAATTAGAGGTGGAAAGATGGAGTGAAAAAGATTTTGTGTGATCAGGGACTGAACATGCAGGAGGGTGAAAGGAGGGCAAGGAATAGAGTGAATTGGATCGATGTGGTATACCGGGGTTGACACGCAGGGAATACGTGGGAAGTATTCTTTCTCCCCTATCCCCAGTGAAAATATATATATATATATATATATATATATATATATATATATATTTTTTTTTTTTTTTTTTTTTTTTTTTTTTTATACTTTGTCGCTGTCTCCCGCGTTTGCGAGGTAGCGCAAGGAAACAGACGAAAGAAATGGCCCAACCCCCCCCCCCCATACACATGTACATACACACGTCCACACACGCAAATATACATACCTACACAGCTTTCCATGGTTTACCCCAGACGCTTCACATGCCTTGATTCAATCCACTGACAGCACGTCAAACCCTGTATACCACATCGCTCCAGTTCACTCTATTCCTTGCCCTCCTTTCACCCTCCTGCATGTTCAGGCCCCGATCACACAAAATCTTTTTCACTCCATCTTTCCACCTCCAATATATATATATATATATATATATATATTTTTCTTTCAAACTATTCGCCATTTCCCGCATTAGTGAGGTAGCGTTAAGAACAGAGGACTGGGCCTTTGAGGGAATACCCTCACCTGGCCCAATTCTCTGTTCCTTCTTTTGGAAAATTAAAAAAAAAGAGAAGGGAGGATTTCCAGCCCCCCGCTCCCTCCCCTTTTAGTCGCCTTCTACGACACGCAGGGAATACGTGGGAAGTATTCTTTCTCCCCTATCCCCAGTGAAAATATATATATATATATATATATATATATATATATATATATATATATATATATATATATATATATATATATATTTCTATTTTGCTTTTTCGCTGTATCCCGCGTTTGCGAGGTAGCGCAAGGAAACAGATGAAAGAAATGGCCCAACCCACCCCCATACACATTTATAGACATACATGTCCACACACGCAAATATACATACCCATACATCTCAATGTACCCATATATATACACACACAGACACATACATATATACACATGCACACAATTACCACTGTCTGCCTTTATTCATTCCCATCGCCACCTTGCCACACATGGAATAACATCCCCCTCCCCCCTCATGTGTGCGAGGTAGTGCTAGGAAAAGGCAACAAAGGCCCGATTCGTTCACACTCAGTCTCTAGCTGTCATGCAATAATGCCCAAAACCACAGCTCCATTTCCACATCCAGGCCCCACACAACTTTCCATGGTTTACCCCAGACGCTTCACATGCCCTGAATCATTCCACTGACAGCACCTCGACTCCAGTATACCACATCGATCCAATTCACTTTATTCCTTGCCCTCCTTTCACCCTCCTGCATGTTCAGGCCCCGATCACTCAAAATCTTTTTCACTCCATCTTTCCATCTCCAATTTGGTCTCCCAAATATATATATATATATAAATTTGTTTTATATATGGGTATGTTTGAAGGAATAGTGGTTCCAACAATGTTGTATGGTTGCGAGGCGTGGGCTATGGATAGAGTTGTGCGGAGGAGGGTGGATGTGCTGGAAATGAGATGTTTGAGGACAATATGTGGTGTGAGGTGGTTTGATCGAGTAAGTAATGTAAGGGTAAGAGAGATGTGTGGAACTAAAAGAATGTGGTTGAGAGAGCAGAAGAGGGTGTTTTGAAATGGTTTGGTCACATGGAGAGAACGAGTGAGGAAAAATTGACCAAGAGGATATGCGTGTCAGAGGTGGAGGGACCGAGGAGAAGTAGGAGACCAAATTGGAGGTGGAAAGATGGAGTGAAAAAGATTTTGAGTGATCGGGGCCTGAACATGCAGGAGGGTGAAAGGCGTGCAAGGAATAGAGTGAATTGGAACGATGTGGTATACTGGGGTCGATGTGCTGTCAATGGATTGAACATACATGTCCACACATGCAAATATACATACCCATACATCTCAATGTACACATATATATACACACACAGACACATACATATATACACATGCACACAATTACCACTGTCTGCCTTTATTCATTCCCATCGAAACCTTGCCACACATGGAATAACATCCCCCTCCCCCCTCATGTGTGTGTGCGAGGTAGTGCTAGGAAAAGACAACAAAGGCCCGATTCGTTCACACTCAGTCTCTAGCTGTCATGCAATAATGCCCGAAACCACAGCTCCGTTTCCACATCCAGGCCCCACACAACTTTCCATGGTTTACCCCAGACGCTTCACATGCCCTGATTCAATCCATTGACAGCACCTCGACTCCAGTATACCACATCAATCCAATTCACTTTATTCCTTGCCCGCCTTTCACCCTCCTGCATGTTCAGGCCCCAATCACTCAAAATCTTTTTCACTCCATCTTTCCACCTCCAATTTGGTCTCCCAAATATATATATATATAAATTTGTTTTATATATGGGTATGTTTGAAGGAATAGTGGTTCCAACAATGTTGTATGGTTGCAAGGCGTGGGCTATGGAGAGAGTTGTGCGCAGGAGGGTGGATGTGCTGGAAATGAGATGTTTGAGGACAATATGTGGTGTGAGGTGGTTTGATCGAGTAAGTAATGTAAGGGTATGAGAGATGTGTGGAAATAAAAAGAGTGTGGTTGAGAGAGCAGAAGAGGGTGTTTTGAAATGGTTTGGGCACATGGAGAGAGTGAGTGAGGAAAGATTGACCAAGAGGATATATGTGTCGGAGGTGGAGGGAATGAGAAGTGGGAGACCAAATTGGAGGTGGATAGATGGAGTGAAAAAGATTTTGAGTGATCGGGGCCTGAACATGCAGGAGGGTGAAAGGCGGGCAAGGAATAGAGTGAATTGGATTGATGTGGTATACTGGGGTTGACTTGCTGTCAGTGGACTGAATCAGGGCATGTGAAGCATCTGGGGTAAACCATGGAAAGCTGTGTGGGGCCTGGATGTGGAAAGGGAGCTGTGGTTTCGGGCATTATTGCATGACAGATAGAGACTGAGTGTGAACGAATGAGGCCTTTGTTGTCTTTTCCTAGCGCTACCCCACACACATGAGGGGGGAGGGGTATGGTATTCCATGTGTGGCGAGGTGGCGATGGGAATGAATAAAGGCAGACAGTGTGAATTGTGTGCATGGGTATATATGTATGTGTCTGTGTGTGTAATATATATGTGTACATTGAGATGTATATGTATGTATATTTGTGTGTGTGGACGTGTGTGTATATACATGTGTATGGGGGTGGGTTGGGCCATTTCTTTCGTCTGTTTCCTTGCGCTACCTCACATACACGGGAGACAGCGACAAAGCAAAATAAATAAATATAAATATATATATATATATATATATATATATATATATATATATATATATATATTTTTTTTGCCGCTGTCTCCCGCGTTTGCGAGGTAGCGCAAGGAAACAGACGAAAGAAATGGGCCAACCCACCCCTATACACATGCCTTGATTCAATCCACTGACAGCACGTCAACCCCGGTATACCACATCGCTCCAATTCACTCTATTCTTTGCCCTCCTTTCACCCTCCTGCATGTTCAGGCCCCGATCACACAAAATCTTTTTCACTCCATCTTTCCACCTCCAATTTGGTCTCCCTCTTCTCCTCGTTCCCTCCATTTCCGACACATATATCCTCTTGGTCAATCTTTCCTCACTCATTCTCTCCATGTGCCCAAACCATTTCAAAACACCCTCTTCTGCTCTCTCAACCACGTTCTTTTTATTTCCACACATCTCTCTTACCCTTACGTTACTTACTCGATCAAACCACCTCACACCACACATTGTCCTCAAACATCTCATTTCCAGCACATCCATCCTCCTGCGCACAACTCTATCCATAGTCCACGCCTCGCAACCATACAACATTGTTGGAACCACTATTCCTTCAAACATACCCATTTTTGCTTTCTGAGATAATGTTCTCGACTTCCACACATTCTTCAAGGCTCCCAGAATTTTCGCCCCCTCCCCCATCCTATGATCCACTTCCGCTTCCATGGTTCCATCCGCTGCCAGATCCACTCCCACATATCTAAAACACTTCACTTCCTCCAGTTTTTCTCCATTCAAACTCACCTCCCAATTGAATTGACCCTCAACCCTACTGTACCTAATAACCTTGCTCTTATTCACATTTACTCTTAACTTTCTTCTTTCACACACTTTACCAAACTCAGTCACCAGCTTCTGCAGTTTCTCACATGAATCAGCCACCAGCGCTGTATCATCAGCGAACAACAACTGACTCACTTCCCAAGCTCTCTCATCCCCAACAGACTTCATACTTGCACCTCTTGCCAAAACTCTTGCATTCACCTCCCTAACAACCCCATCCATAAACAAATTAAACAACCATGGAGACATCACACACCCCTGCCGCAAACCTACATTCACTGAGAACCAATCACTTTCCTCTCTTCCTACACATACACATGCCTTACATCCTCGATAAAAACTTTTCACTGCTTCTAACAACTTGCCTCCCACACCATATATTCTTAATACCTTCCACAGAGCATCTCTATCAACTCTATCATATGCCTTCTCCAGATCCATAAATGCTACATACAAATCCATTTGCTTTTCTAAGTATTTCTCACATACATTCTTCAAAGCAAACACCTGATCCACACATCCTCTACCACTATATATATATATATATATATATATATATATATATATATATATATATATATATATATACATATATATATATATATATATATATATATATATATATATATATATATATATATATCATCCCGCGTTTGCGAGGTAGCGCAAGGAAACAGACGAAAGAAATGGCCCAACCCACCCCCATACACATTTATATACATACATGTTCACACACGCAAATATACATACACATACATCTCAATGTACACATATATATACACACACAGACACATACATATATACACATGCACACAATTACCACTGTCTGCCTTTATTCATTCCCATCGCCACCTTGCCACACATGGAATAATATCCCCCTCCCCCCTCATGTGTGCGAGGTAGTGCTAGGAAAAGACAACAAAGGCCCGATTCGTTCACACTCAGTCTCTAGCTGTCATGCAATAATGCCCGAAACCACAGCTCCGTTTCCACATCCAGGCCCTACACAACTTTCCATGGTTTACCCCAGACACTTCACATGCCCTGATTCAATCCATTGACAGCACCTCGACTCCAGTATACCACATCGATCCAATTCACTTTATTCCTTGCCCGCCTTTCACCCTCCTGCATGTTCAGGCCCCAATCACTCAAAATCTTTTTCACTCCATCTTTCCACCTCCAATTTGGTCTCCCAAATATATATATATAAATTTGTTTTATATATGGGTATGTTTGAAGGAATAGTGGTTCCAACAATGTTGTATGGTTGCGAGGCGTGGGCTATGGATAGAGTTGTGCGGAGGAGGGTGGATGTGCTGGAAATGAGATGTTTGAGGACAATATGTGGTGTGAGGTGGTTTGATCGAGTAAGTAATGTAAGGGTAAGAGAGATGTGTGGAACTAAAAGAATGTGGTTGAGAGAGCAGAAGAGGGTGTTTTGAAATGGTTTGGTCACATGGAGAGAACGAGTGAGGAAAAATTGACCAAGAGGATATGCGTGTCAGAGGTGGAGGGACCGAGGAGAAGTAGGAGACCAAATTGGAGGTGGAAAGATGGAGTGAAAAAGATTTTGAGTGATCGCGGCCTGAACATGCAGGAGGGTGAAAGGCGTGCAAGGAATAGAGTGAATTGGAATGATGTGGTATACTGGTGTCAACGTGCTGTCAATGGATTGAACATATATGTCCACACATTCAAATATACATACCCATACATCTCAATGTACACATATATATATACACACACAGACACATACATATATACACATGCACACAATTACCACTGTCTGCCTTTATGCATTCCCATCGCCACCTTGCCACACATGGAATAACAACCCCCTCCCCCCCTCATGTGTGCGAGGTAGTGCGAGGAAAAGACAACAAAGGCCCGATTCGTTCACACTCAGTCTCTAGCTGTCATGCAATAATGCCCGAAACCACAGCTCCGTTTCCACATCCAGGCCCCACACACACTTTCCGTGGTTTACCCCAGACGCTTCACATGCCCTGATTCAATCCACTGACAGCACCACGACTCCAGTATACCACATCGATCCAATTCACTTTATTCCTTGCCCACCTTTCACCCTCCTGCATGTTCAGGCCCCGATCACTCAAAATCTTTTTCACTCCATCTTTCCACCTCCAATTTGGTCTCCCAAATAAATATATATAAATTTGTTTTATATATGGGTGTTTGAAGGAATAGTGGTTCCAACAATGTTGTATGGTTGCGAGGCGTGGGCTATGGATAGAGTTGTGTGCAGGAGGGTGGATGTGCTGGAAATGAGATGTTTGAGGACAATATGTGGTGTGAGGTGGTTTGATCGAGTAAGTAATGTAAGGGTAAGAGAGATGTGTGGAACTAAAAGAATGTGGTTGAGAGAGCAGAAGAGGGTGTTTTGAAATGGTTTGGTCACATGGAGAGAACGAGTGAGGAAAAATTGACCAAGAGGATATGCGTGTCAGAGGTGGAGGGACCGAGGAGAAGTAGGAGACCAAATTGGAGGTGGAAAGATGGAGTGAAAAAGATTTTGAGTGATCGGGGCCTGAACATGCAGGAGGGTGAAAGGCGTGCAAGGAATAGAGTGAATTGGAACGATGTGGTATACTGGGGTTGACGTGCTGTCAATGGATTGAACCAGGGCATGTGAAGCATCTGGGGTAAACCATGGGAAGTTGTGTGGGGCCTGGATGTGGAAAGGGAGCTGTGGTTTAGGTGCATTATTACATGAGAGCCAGAGATTGAGTGTGAACGAATGGGGACTTTGTTGTCTTTTCCTAGCGCTACCTCGCACACATGAGGGGGGAGGGGGTTTGTATTCCATGTGTGGCGAGGTGGAGATGAGAATAAATAAAGGCAGACAGTATGAATTATGTACATGTGTATATATGTATATGTCTGTGTGTGTATATATATGTGTACATTGAGATGTGTATAGGTATATATATTTGCGTGTGTGGACGTGTATGTATATACATGTGTACATGGGTGGGTTGGGCAGTTCTTTCGTCTGTTTCCTTGTGCTACCTCGCTAACGCGGAAGACAGCGACAAAGCAAAATAAATAAATAAATAAATATAAATATATATCATTAAATATATATATATTTTTTTTTTTGCTTTGTCGCTGTCTCCCACGTTTGCGAGGTAGCGCAAGGAAACAGACGAAAGAAATGGCCCAACCCACCCCCATACACATGTATATACATACACGTCCACACACGCAAATATACATACCTACACAGCTTTCCATGGTTTACCCCAGACGTTTCACATGCCCTGATCCAATCCACTGACAGCACGTCAACCCCGGTATACCACATCGATCCAATTCAAGCTATTCCTTGCCCTCCTTTCACCCTCCTGCATGTTCAGGCCCCGATCACACAAAATCTTTTTCACTCCATCGTTCCACCTCCAATTTGGTCTCCCTCTTCTCGTTCCCTCCACCTCCGACACATACATCCTTTTGGTCAATCTTTCCTCACTCATTCTCTCCATGTGCCAAAACCATTTCAAGACACCCTCTTCTGCTCTCTCAACCACGCTCTTTTAATTTCCACACATCTCTCTTACCCTTACGTTACTTAATCGATCAAACCACCTCACACCACACATTGTCCTCAAACATCTCATTTCCAGCACATCCATCCTCCTGCGCAGAACTCTATCTATAGACCACGCCTCGCAACCATACAACATTGTTGGAACCACTATTCCTTCAAACATACCCATTTTTGCTTTCCGAGATAATGTTCTCGACTTCCACACATTCTTCAAGGCTCCCAGGATTTTCGCCCCCTCGCCCACCCTATGATCCACTTCCGCTTCCATGGTTCCATCCGCTGCCAGATCCACTCCCAGATATCTAAAACACTTTACTTCCTTCAGTTTTGCTCCATTCAAACTTACCTCCCAATTGACTTGACCCTCAACCCTACTGTACCTAATAACCTAGCTCTTATTCACATTTACTCTTAACTTTCTTATTTGACACACTTTACCAAACTCAGTCACCAGCTTCTGCAGTTTCTCACATGAATCAGCCACCAGCGCTGTATCATCAGCGAACAACAACTGACTCACTTCCCAAGCTCTCTCATCCCCAACAGACTTCATACTTGCCCCTCTTTCCAAAACTCTTGCATTCACCTCCCTAACAACCCCATCCATAAACAAATTAAACAACCATGGAGACATCACACACCCCTGCCGCAAACCTACATTCACTGAGAACCAATCTTTTTCCTCTCTTCCTACACGTACACATGCCTTACATCCTCGACAAAAACTTTTCACCGCTTCTAACAACTTGCCTCCCAAACCATATATTCTTAATACCTTCCACAGAGCATCTCTATCAACTCTATCATATGCCTTCTCCAGATCCATAAATGCTACATACAAATCCATTTGCTTTTCTAAGTATTTCTCACATACATTCTTCAAAGCAAATACCTGATCCACACATCCTCTACCACTTCGGAAACCACACTGCTCTTCCCCAATCTGATGCTCTGTACATGCCTTCACCCTCTCAATCAATACCCTCCCATATAATTTACCAGGAATACTCAACAAACTTATACCTCTGTAATTTGAGCACTCACTCTTATCCCCTTTGCCTTTGTACAATGGCACTATCCACGCATTCCGCCAATCCTCAGGCACCTCACCATGAGTCATACATACATTAAATAACCTTACCAACCAGTCAACAATACAGTCACCCCCTTTTTTAATAAATTCCACTGCAATACCATCCAAACCCGCTGCCTTGCCGGCTTTCATCTTCCGCAAAACTTTTACTACCTCTTCTCTGTTTACCAAATCATTTTCCCTAACCCTCTCACTTTGCACACCACTTCGACCAAAACACCCTATATCTGCCACTCTATCATCAAACACATTCAACAAACCTTCAAAATACTCACTCCATCTCCTTCTCACATCACCACTACTTATTATCACCTCCCCATTTGCGCCCTTCACTGAAGTTCCCATTTGCTCCCTTGTCTTACGCACTTTATTTACCTCCTTCCAGAACATCTTTTTATTCACCCTAAAATTTAATGATACTCTCTCACCCCAACTCTCATTTGCCCTCTTTTTTATCTCTTGCACCTTTCTCTTGACCTCCTGTCTCTTTCTTTTATACATCTCCCACTCAATTGCATTTTTTCCCTGCAAAAATTGTCCAAATGCCTCTCTCTTCTCTTTCACTAAAAATCTTACTTCTTCATCCCACCACTCACTACCCTTTCTAATCAACCCACCTCCCACTCTTCTCATGCCACAAGCATCTTTTGTGCAATCCATCACTGATTCCCTAAATACATCCAATTCCTCCCCCACTCCCCTTACTTCCATTGTTCTCACCTTTTTCCATTCTGTACTCAGTCTCTCCTGGTACTTCCTCACACAAGTCTCCTTCCCAAGCTCACTTATATATATATTTATTTATTTTGCTTTGTTGCTGTCTCCCGCGTTTGCGAGGTAGCGCAAGGAAACAGACGAAAGAAATGGCCCAACCCACCTCCATACACATGTATATACACACACGTCCACACACGCAAATATACATACCTATACATCTCAATGTACACATATATATACACACACAGATACATACATATATACCCATGCACACAATTCATACTGTCTGCCTTTATTCATTCCCATCGCCACCCCACCACACATGGAATACCATCCCCCTCCCCCCTCATGTGTGCGGGGTAGCGCTAGGAAAGGACAACAAAGGCCTCATTCGTTCACACTCAGTCTCTAGCTGTCATGCAATAATGCCCGAAACCACAGCTCCCTTTCCACATCCAGGCCCCACACAGCTTTCCATGGTTTACCCCAGACGCTTCACATGCTCTGATTCAATCCATTGACAGGACGTCAACCCCGGTATACCACATCGATCCAATTCACTCTATTCCTTGCCCGCCTTTCACCCTCCTGCATGTTCAGGCCCCGATCACTCAAAATCTTTTTCACTCCATCTTTCCACCTCCAATTTGGTCTCCCACTTCTCCTCGTTCCCTCCACTTCCAACACATATATCCTCTTGGTCAATCTTTCCTCACTCATTCTCTCCATGTGCCCAAACCATTTCAAAACACCCTCTTCTGCTCTCTCAACCACGCTCTTATTATTTCCACTCATCTCTCTTACCCTTACATTACTTACTCGATCAAACCACCTCACACCACACATTGTCCTCAAACATCTCATTTCCAGCACATCCACCCTCCTGCGCACAACTCTATCCATAGCCCACGCAAAAATGGGTATGTTTGAAGGAATAGTGGTTCCAACAATGTTGTATGGTTGCGAGGCGTGGGCTATGGATAGAGTTGTGCGCAGGAGGGTGGATGTGCTGGAAATGAGATGTTTGAGGACAATATGTGGTGTGAGGTTGTTTGATCGAGTAAGTAATGTAAGGGTAAGAGAGATGTGTGGAAATAAAAAGAGTGTGGTTGAGAGAGCAGAAGAGGGTGTTTTGAAATGGTTTGGTCACATGGAGAGAATGAGTGAGGAAAGATTGACCAAGAGGATATATGTGTCAGAGGTGGAGGGAACGAGGAGAAGTGGGAGACCGGATTGGAGGTGGAGAGATGGAGTGAAAGGGATTTTGAGTGATTGGGGCCTGAGCATGCAGGAGGGTGAAAGGCATGCAAGGAATAAAGTGAATTGGAACGATGTGGTGTGCTGGGGTCGACGTGCTGTCGGTGGATTGAGCCAGGGCGTGTGAAGTGTCTGGGGTGGGCCGTGGAGGGTTCTGTGGGGCCTGGGTGTGGAAGGGGCTGTGGTTTTGGTGCATTGTTGCATGACAGCTGGAGACTGAGTGTGAATGAATGGGGCCTTTGTTGTCTTTTCCTAGCTTTACCTGGCACACATGAGGGGGGAGGGGGTTGTTGTTCCATGTGTGGCGGGGTGGCGATGGGAATGGGTAGGGGCAGACAGTGTGAGTTGTGTACATGTGTATGTGTGTATATGTCTGTGTGTGTATATGTGTGTGTGCATTGAGATGTATAGGTGTGTATATTTGCGTGTGTGGGCGTGTATGTGTGTGCACGTGTGTGTGGGTGGGTTGGGCCATTCTTCCGTCTGTTTCCTGGGGAGTAAAGTCAGGGGTTAGTGAGAGGACAAGAGCAAGGGAAGGAGTAGCAATACTCCTGAAACAGGAGTTGTGGGAGTATGTGATAGAATGTAAGAAAGTAAATTCTCGATTAATATGGGTAGAACTGAAAGTTGATGGAGAGAGGTGGGTGATTATTGGTGCATATGCACCTGGGCATGAGAAGAAAGATCATGAGAGGCAAGTGTTTTGGGAGCAGCTGAATGAGTGTGTTAGTGGTTTTGATGCACGAGACCGGGTTATAGTGATGGGTGATTTGAATACAAAGGTGAGTAATGTGGCAGTTGAGGGAATAATTGGTATACATGGGGTGTTCAGTGTTGTAAATGGAAATGGTGAAGAGCTTGTAGATTTATGTGCTGAAAAAGGACTGATGATTGGGAATACCTGGTTTAAAAAGCGAGATATACACAAGTATACTTATGTAAGTAGGAGAGATGGCCAGAGAGCATTATTGGATTACGTGTTAATTGACAGGCGTGCGAAAGAGAGACTTTTGGATGTTAATGTGCTGACAGGTGCAACTGGAGGGATGTCTGATCATTATCTTGTGGAGGCTAAGGTGAAGATTTGTATGGGTTTTCAGAAAAGAAGAGTGAATGTTGGGGTGAAGAGGGTGGTGAAAGTAAGTGAGCTTGGGAAGGAGACCTGTGTGAGGAAGTACCAGGAGAGACTGAGTACAGAATGGAAAAAGGTGAGAACAATGGAAGTAAGGGGAGTGGGGGAGGAATGGGATGTATTTAGGGAATCAGTAATGGATTGCACAAAAGATGCTTGTGGCATGAGAAGAGTGGGAGGTGGGTTGATTAGAAAGGGTAGTGAGTGGGGGGATGAAGAAGTAAGAGTATTAGTGAAAGAGAAGAGAGAGGCATTTGGACGATTTTTGCAGGGAAAAAATGCAATTGAGTGGGAGATGTATAAAAGAAAGAGACAGGAGGTCAAGAGAAAGGTGCAAGAGGTGAAAAAAAGGGCAAATGAGAGTTGGGGTGAGAGAGTATCATTAAATTTTAGGGAGAATAAAAAGATGTTCTGGAAGGAGGTAAATAAAGTGCGTAAGACAAGGGAGCAAATGGGAACTTCAGTGAAGGGCGCAAATGGGGAGGTGATAACAAGTAGTGGTGATGTGAGAAGGAGATGGAGTGAGTATTTTGAAGGTTTGTTGAATGTGTTTGATGATAGAGAGGCAGATATAGGGTGTTTTGGTCGAGGTGGTGTGCAAAGTGAGAGGGTTAGGGAAAATGATTTGGTAAACAGAGAAGAGGTAGTGAAAGCTTTGCGGAAGATGAAAGCCAGCAAGGCAGCAGGTTTGGATGGTATTGCAGTGGAATTTATTAAAAAAGGGGATGACTGTATTGTGGACTGGTTGGTAAGGTTATTTAATGTATGTATGACTCATGGTGAGGTGCCTGAGGATTGGCGGAATGCGTGCATAGTGCCATTGTACAAAGGCAAAGGGGATAAGAGTGAGTGCTCAAATTACAGAGGTATAAGTTTGTTGAGTATTCCTGGTAAATTATATGGGAGGGTATTGATTGAGAGGGTGAAGGCATGTACAGAGCATCAGATCGGGGAAGAGCAGTGTGGTTTCAGAAGTGGTAGAGGATGTGTGGATCAGGTGTTTGCTTTGAAGAATGTATGTGAGAAATACTTAGAAAAGCAAATGGATTTGTATGTAGCATTTATGGATCTGGAGAAGGCATATGATAGAGTTGATAGAGATGCTCTGTGGAAGGTATTAAGAATATATGGTGTGGGAGGCAAGTTGTTAGAAGCAGTGCAAAGTTTTTATCGAGGATGTAAGGCATGTGTACGTGTAGGAAGAGAGGAAAGTGATTGGTTCTCAGTGAATGTAGGTTTGCGGCAGGGGTGTGTGATGTCTCCATGGTTGTTTAATTTGTTTATGGATGGGGTTGTTTGGGAGGTAAATGCAAGAGTTTTGGAAAGAGGGGCAAGTATGAAGTCTGTTGGGGATGAGAGAGCTTGGGAAGTGAGTCAGTTGTTGTTCGCTGATGATACAGCGCTGGTGGCTGATTCATGCGAGAAACTGCAGAAGCTGGTGACTGAGTTTGGTAAAGTGTGTGAAAGAAGAAAGTTAAGAGTAAATGTGAATAAGAGCAAGGTTATTAGGTACAGTAGGGTTGAGGGTCAAGTCAATTGGGAGGTGAGTTTGAATGGAGAAAAACTGGAGGAAGTGAAGTGTTTTAGATATCTGGGAGTGGATCTGGCAGCGGATGGAACCATGGAAGCGGAAGTGGATCATAGGGTGGGGGAGGGGGCGAAAATTCTGGGGGCCTTGAAGAATGTGTGGAAGTCGAGAACATTATCTCGGAAAGCAAAAATGGGTATGTTTGAAGGAATAGTGGTTCCAACAATGTTGTATGGTTGCGAGGCGTGGGCTATGGATAGAGTTGTGCACAGGAGGATGGATGTGCTGGAAATGAGATGTTTGAGGAAAATGTGTGGTGTGAGGTGGTTTGATCGAGTGAGTAATGTAAGGGTAAGAGAGATGTGTGGAAATAAAAAGAGCGTGGTTGAGAGAGCAGAAGAGGGTGTTTTGAAGTGGTTTGGGCACATGGAGAGAATGAGTGAGGAAAGATTGACCAAGAGGATATATGTGTCGGAGGTGGAGGGAACGAGGAGAAGAGGGAGACCAAATTGGAGGTGGAAAGATGGAGTGAAAAAGATTTTGTGTGATCGGGGCCTGAACATGCAGGAGGGTGAAAGGAGGGCAAGGAATAGAGTGAATTGGAGCGATGTGGTATACCGGGGTTGACGTGCTGTCAGTGGATTGAATCAAGGCATGTGAAGCGTCTGGGGTAAACCATGGAAAGCTGTGTAGGTATGTATATTTGCGTGTGTGGACGTATGTATATACATGTGTATGGGGGGGGTTGGGCCATTTCTTTCGTGTGTTTCCTTGCGCTACCTCGCAAATGCGGGAGACAGCGACAAAGTATAATAATATATATAAATATATATATATATATATATATATATATATATATATATATATATATATATATATATATATATATATATATTTTTTTTTTCATACTATTCGCCATTTCCCGCGATAGCGAGGTAGCGTTAAGAACAGAGGTCTGGGCCTTTGAGGGAATACGCTCACCTGGCCCCCTTCTCTGTTCCTTCTTTTGGAAAATTAAAATAAAAAAATGAGAGGGGAGGATTTCCAGCCCCCCGCTCCCTTCCCTTTTAGTCGCCTTCTACGACACGCAGGGAATACGTGGGAAGTATTCTTTCTCCCCTATCCCCAGGGATATATATATATATATATATATATATATATATATATATGTATATATATATATATATATATTTTTCATACTATTCGCCACCTCCCGCGCCAACAAGGCAGCGCCAAGAACAGAGGACCGGACCCCCGAGGGAACATATATATATATATATATATATATATATATATATATATATATATATATATAGTCCATCAGTTCCCTGCTGCTACATTGAGTGCGGCCTCAAAGCAGCAGGAGTTCCTTGGAAGGGGTCCTGGGGTTGTATCAGAAAAATATTTATATATAGTTTGGAAAGTATGTGGTATTTATATAAATAAGCAGTTATCAGATTTAGAGCCATTTTAAGGCGTATCACTTTATTTTTGAACCCTTAATCAGATGGGAATAATGACTTGATTACTCCTCTTGCATACTGTGACTGGTTAAATGTGATATTGAATACTCACTACAACTCACCATATTGTGTGATGAACAGTGTAGGTTTTAAACAAAACCTGTGTACATTAAATTATTTGGCTTCATGTCTGTATATGTGAACAGTAATTGTACAAAGTATATATATATCAAGTTAAGCTTACTCTTATGCAAGTTTGCCTTATGGACTATATTTTTGGAAAATGTCCAAATTCTCCTTTCCAAGATGTTTAGAGTGTGTGCGAGTGTTTGATGTGGCAGGATGGGCAAATCTAACCTTGGTTAGTGCTATCTTGCCAATAGGAAGGTCAGTTTGTTGACTTATCACTTGATGAGGCATTTGCCTTTGAGAACAAAGATTTACATACACAGTATTTTTTTTTTTTTTTTTGCTTTGTCGCTGTCTCCCGCGTTTGCGAGGTATATATATATATATATATATGCCAGAGTTTTGGAAAGAGGGGCAAGTATGAAGTCTGTTGGGGATGAGAGAGCTTGGGAAGTGAGTCAGTTGTTGTTCGCTGATGATACAGCGCTGGTGGCTGATTCATGTGAGAAACTGCAGAAGCTGGTGACTGAGTTTGGTAAAGTGTGTGAAAGAAGAAAGTTAAGAGTAAATGTGAATAAGAGCAAGGTAATTAGGTACAGTAGGGGTGAGGGTCAAGTCAATTGGGAGGTAAGTTTGAATAGAGAGAAACTGGAGGAAGTGAAGTGTTTTAGATATCTGGGAGTGGATTTGGCAGCGGGTGGAACCATGGAAGTAGAAGTGAATCATAGGGTGGGGGAGGGGGCGAAAATTCTGGAAGTCGAGAACATTATCTCGGAAAGCAAAAATGGCTATGTTTGAAGGAATAGTGGTTCCAACAATGTTGTATGGTTGCGAGGCGTGTGCTATGGATAGAATTGTGCGCAGGAGGGTTGATGTGCTGGAAATGAGATGTTTGAGGACAGTATGTGGTGTGAGGTGGTTTGATCGAGTAAGTAATAATAGGGTAAGAGAGATGTGCAGTAATAAAAAGAGTGTGGTTGAGAGAGCAGAAGAGGGTGTTTTGAAATGGTTTGGTCACATGGAGATAATGAGTGAGGAAAGATTGACCAAGAGGATATATGTGTCAGAGGTGGAGGGAATGAGGAGAAGTGAGAGACCAAATTGGAGGTGGAAAGATGGAGTAAAAAAGATTTTGAGTGATCGGGGCCTAAACATGCAGGAGGGTGAAAGGCGTGCAAGGAATAGAGTGAATTGGAATGATGTGGTATACCGGGACCAACGTGCTGTCAGTGGATTGAACCAGGGAATGTGAAGCGTCTGGGGTAAACCATGGAAAGTTCTGTGGGGCCTGGATGTGGAAAGGGAGCTGTGGTTTCTGTGCATTATTACATGACAACTAGAGACTGAGTGTGAACAAATGGGGCCTTTGCTTTGTTGTCTTTTCCTAGCACTACCTCGCACACATGAGGGGGAGGGGTTGTTATTCTATGTGTGGCGAGGTGGCGATGGGAATGAATAAAGGCAGACAGTACGAATTATGTACATGTGTATATATGTATATGTCTGTGTGTATATATATATATATGTATACATTGAGATGTATAGGTATGTATATTTGTGTGTGTGGACGTGTATGTATATAAATGTGTATGTGGGTGGGTTAGGCCATTCTTTCGTCTATTTCCTTGCGCTACCTCGCCAACGTGGAAGACAGCGACAAAGCAAAAAAAAATAAAAAAAAAAAATAAATATATATATGTATGTACTTTATTCAATATATGAATGGATCATGGTGAAGTGCCTGAGGATTGGTGGAATGCAAGCATAATGCCACTGTACAAATGCAAGGGGGATAAAGATAAAAGTGAGTGTTCAAAGTAGAGAGGCATAAGAGTGTTGAGTATTCCTGGGAAATTATATGGGAAGGTGTTGATTGAGAGGGTAAAGGCATGTTCAGAGTATCAGATTGGGGAGGAGCAGTGTGGTTTCAGAAGTGCTAGGGGATGTGTGGATTAGGTGTTTGCTTTGAAGATTGTATGTGAGAAATACTTAGAAAAAAAGATGGATTTGTATGTAGCATTTATGGATCTGGAGAAGGCATATGATATGGTTGATAGAGATGCTTTGTGGGAGGTTTTAAGAGTATATGGTATGGGAGGTAAGTTGCTAGAAGCAGTGAAAAGTTTCTACCAAGGATTTAAGGCATGTATGAGTAGGAAGAGAGGAAAGCGATTGGTTCCAAGTGAATGTCAGTTTGCGGCAGGGGTGCATGATGTCTCCATAATTGTTTAATTTGTTTATGGATGAGGTGGTTAGGGAGGTGCATGCAAGAGCTTTGGAAAGATGGGTGAGTATGGAGTCTGTTGTGGATGAGAGGGCTTGGGAAGTGAGTGAGTTATTGTTCACTGATGATGATGTGCTGGTGGCTGATTCGAGTGAGAAACTGCAGAAATTGGTGACTGAGCTCGGTAAAAGAAGAAAGAAGAAAGTTGAGAATAAATGTTATTAGGTTATTAGGTTTAGTAGGGCTGAGGGACAAGTTAACTGGGAGGTGAGTTTGAATGGAGAAAAACTAGAGGAAGTGAAGTTTTTTAGAAATCTGTAAGTGGACTTAGCAGTGGATGGAAACATGGAAGTGGAAGAGAGTCACAGGAGCATCGAAGAATGTGTGAAAGATGAGAACGTTGTCTCGGAGAGCAAAAATAGGTATGTTTGAAGGAATAGTGTTTCCAACAATTTTATATGGTTATAAGGGTTGTGTGGAAGAGGGTGGATGTGTCGGAAATGAAATGTTTTAGGACAATATGTGGTGTGAGGTGGTTTGGTTGAGTAAGTAATGAAAGAATGAGAGACGTGGGGTAATAGAAAGAGTGTGGTTGGGAAAGAAGGGGGTGTGCTGAAACGATTTGGACACATGGAGAGAATAAGTGAGGAAAGATTGGCAAAGAGGATATATGCAATAGAGGTGGAGGGAACATGGAGAACCATAAGACCAAATTGAAGGTGGAAGGATGGAGTGAAAAAGATTTAGAGCAATTGGGGCCTGAACATAAAGGGGGTGAACGGCATGCAAGGAATAGAGTGAATTGGAACGATGTGATATACCTGGGTCAACGTGCTTTTCAATGGACTGAGCCAGGGCATGTGAAGCTTCTGGGGTAAATCATGGAAAGGTCCGTGGGGCCTGGATGTGGAAAGGGAGCTGTGGTTTAGGTGCATTATGCATGACAGCTGGAGACTGAGTGTGAGCGAACGTGACCTCTATTTTTGTCTTTTCCTGTGTGGCGGGGCAGTGACTGCAATGGGTGAAGGCAGCAAGTATGAATATATATATATATATATATATATGTATATATATGTATGTATCTGTGTATGTATATGTATACATTGATATGTATATGTCTGTATATATGTATGAGTCTGTGTATGTATATGTATACGTTGATATGTACATGTCTGTATATGCGCATGTATTGGCGTTCATGTACATATATATGTATATGAGTGGTTGGGCCATTCTTCGTATGTTTCCTTGCGCTACCTTGCTGACACAGGAAACAGCGGTTAAGTACAGTGATATAATAATAATATATTAGGCATGACAGCTAAAGACTAAGTGTGAATGAATGGGGCCTTTTTTGTCTGTATTCCTGGTGCTATCTCGCTGAAGATTTTCTGTGGGGAAGGGTAGTGACAGGAATGAATGAAGGCAAGCTACATGTACGTGTGTATGTATGTTATGTCTGCATATGTGTATGTATATGTATGCATATGTGTGTATGTGGTCATTTATGTACATATATGTGTATATGAGTGATGGGCCATTCTTCATCTGTTTCCTGGTGCTACCTTGCTGATGCGGGAAACAGCGATTATATATAATAAAATATAAATAAAATATCATTATCATTATTATGGCCCATCCACTCATATACACATATACATACAAATGAATATCAACATTTACATACATATACAATACACACAGACATTTTTTTTCATACTATTCGCCATCTCCCACATTAGCGAGGTAGCATTAAGAACAGAGGACTGAGCCTTTGAGGGAAATCCTCACTTGGCCTCCTTCTCTGTTCCTTCTTTTAGAAAATCAAAAAAGAGAGGGGAGGATTTCCAGCCCCCTGCTCCCACATACACAGACATATGCATATATATACAAGGACATATTCATACTTGCTTGCCTTTATCCATTACTGTCGGTAACCCACCACACAGGCAACAGCATTGCTATTCCCAGCTTTAGCGAGGTAGCACCAGGAAAACAGACAAAAAAAAGGCCACATTTGCTCACACTCAGTCTCTAGCTGTCATGTGTAATGCACCGAAACTACAGCTCCCTATCCACATCCAGGCCCCACAGACCTTTCCATGGTTTACCACAGACGCTTCACATGCCCAGGTCAGTCCATTGACAGTACAATGACCCCAGTACACCACATCATTCCAATTCACTCTATTCCTTGCATGTCTCTCACCCTCCTGTATGTTCAGGCCCCGATAGCTCAAAATCTTATTCACTCCATCCTTCTACCTGCAATTTGGTCTCCCTCTTCTCCTTGTTCCCTCCACCTCTGACACATATATCCTCTTTGTCAATCTTTCCTCACTCATTTGCTCCATATGTCCAAACCATTTCAACACACCCTCTTCTGCTCTCTCAACCACACTCATTTTATTTCCACACATCTCTCTTACCCTTTTCATTACTTACTTGATCAAAGCACTTCACACCACATATTGTCCTCAGACAATACATTTCCAACACATCCACCCTCCTCCGTACAGCCCTATCTATAGCCCATGCCTCGCAACCATATAACATTGTTGGAACTATCATTCCTTCAAACATACATACCCATTTTTGCTATCAGAGATAACGTTCTCTCCTTCCACACATTTCCCATCATCCCAGAACCTTCGCCCCCCTCTCCCACCCTGTGACTCACCTCCACTTCATGGTCCCATCTGATGCTAAGTCCACTTCCAGATATCTAAAATACTTCATTTCCTCCAATTTTTCTCAATTCATACTTACATTCCAATTAACTTGTCCCTCAACCCTACTGAACCTAGTAACCTTGCTCTTATTTACATTTACTCTCAATTTTCTCCTTTCTCACACTTTTCCAAACTCAGTCACCAACCTCTACAGTTTCTCACCTGAATCAGCAACTACAGATACATCATTGGTGAACAACAACTGACTCACTTCCCAGTCCCTCTCATTCACAATAGACTGCATACTTGCCCCTCACTCCAAAACTCTTGCATTTACCTCCTTAACCACCCCATCCATAAACAAACAACCATGGGGACATCACACATCCTTGCTGCAAACCAACATTCACTGGGAACCAATCACTCTCCTCTCTTCCTACTTGTACACATGCCTTACATCCTAGGTAAAAACTTTTCACTCCTTCCAGCAACTTACCTCCCACACCATATACTCTTAACACCTTCTAAAAAGCATCTCTATCAACACTATCATATGCCTTCTCCAGATCCATAGGTGCTAAACACAAATCCATCTGTTTTTCTAAGTATTTCTCACATACATTTTTCAAAGAAAACACCTGATCTACACATCCTCTAGCAATTCTGAAGCCACACTGCTCTTCCCCAATCTGATGCTCTGTATGAGCCTTTACCCTCTCAATCAATACCCTCCCATTTAATTTCCCAGAATACTCAATATACTTATGCCTCTGTAATTTGAACACTCACCTCTATCTCCTTTGCCTTTGTACAATGGCACTATGTATGCATTCTGCCAATCCTCAAGCGCTTCACCATGATCTATACATACAATGAATATCCTTACCAACCAATCAACAACACAGTCACCACCTTTTTTTAATAAATTCTACTTCAATACCATCCAAACCTGACGCCTTGTCAAATTTTGTCTTCCACAAATCTTTCACTACCTCTTATATATATATATATATATATATATATATATATATATATATATATATATATATATGTTCCCTCGGGGGCCCAGTCCTCTGTTCTTGACGCTACCTCGCTGATGCGGGAAGTGGCAGATAGTATGAGAGAAAGAAAGAAAGAAAGATATATATGGGGAGGTGATAACAAGTAGTGGTGATGTGAGAAGGAGATGGAGTGAGTATTTTGAAGGTTTGTTGAATGTGTTTGATGATAGAGTGGCAGATATAGGGTGTTTTGGTTGAGGTGGTGTGCAAAGTGAGAGGGTTAGGGAAAATGATTTGGTAAACAGAGAAGAGGTAGTAAAAGCTTTGCGGAAGATGAAAGCCGGCAAGGCAGCAGGTTTGGATGGTATTGCAGTGGAATTTATCAAAAAAGGGGGTGACTGTATTGTTGACTGGTTGGTAAGGTTATTTAATGTATGTATGACTCACGGTGAGGTGCCTGAGGATTGGCGGAATGCGTGCATAGTGCCATTGTACAAAGGCAAAGGGGATAAGAGTGAGTGCTCAAATTACAGAGGTATAAGTTTGTTGAGTATTCCTGGTAAATTATATGGGAGGGTATTGATTGAGAGGGTGAAGGCATGTACAGAGCATCAGATTGGGGAAGAGCAGTGTGGTTTCAGAAGTGGTAGAGGATGTGTGGATCAGGTATTTGCTTTGAAGAATGTATGTGAGAAATACTTAGAAAAGCAAATGGATTTGTATGTAGCATTTATGGATCTGGAGAAGGCATATGATAGAGTTGATAGAGATGCTCTGTGGAAGGTATTAAGAATATATGGTGTGGGAGGCAAGTTGTTAGAAGCAGTGAAAAGTTTTTATCGAGGATGTAAGGCATGTGTACGTGTAATAAGAGAGGAAAGTGATTGGTTCTCAGTGAATGTAGGTTTGCGGCAGGGGTGTGTGATGTCTCCATGGTTGTTTAATTTGTTTATGGATGGGGTTGTTAGGTAGGTGAATGCAAGAGTTTTGGAAAGAGGGGCAAGTATGAAGTCTGTTGGGGATGAGAGAGCTTGGGAAGTGAGTCAGTTATTGTTCGCTGATGATACAGCGCTGGTGGCTGATTCATGTGAGAAACTGCAGAAGCTGGTGACTGAGTTTGGTAAAGTGTGTGAAAGAAGAAAGTTAAGAGTAAATGTGAATAAGAGCAAGGTTATTAGGTACAGTAGGGTTGAGGGTCAAGTCAATTGGGAGGTGAGTTTGAATGGAGAAAAACTGGAGGAAGTGAAGTGTTTTAGATATCTGGGAGTGGATCTGGCAGCGGATGGAACCATGGAAGCGGAAGTGGATCATAGGGTGGGGAGGGGGCGAAAATCCTGGGAGCCTTGAAGAATGTGTGGAAGTCGAGAACATTATCTCGGAAAGCAAAAATGGGTATGTTTGAAGGAATAGTGGTTCCAACAATGTTGTATGGTTGCGAGGCGTGGGCTATGGATAGAGTTGTGCGCAGGAGGATGGATGTGCTGAAAATGAGATGTTTGAGGACAATGTGTGGTGTTAGGTGGTTTGATCGAGTAAGTAACGTAAGGGTAAGAGAGATGTGTGGAAATAAAAAGAGCGTGGATGAGAGAGCAGAAGTGAGTGTTTTGAAATGGTTTGGGCACATGGAGAGAATGAGTGAGGAAAGATTGACCAAGAGGATATATGTGTCGGAGGTGGAGGGAACGAGGAGAAGAGGGAGACCAAATTGGAGGTGGAAAGATGGAGTGAAAAGGATTTTGTGTGATCGGGGCCTGAACATGCAGGAGGGTGAAAGGAGGGCAAGGAATAGAGTGAATTGGAGCGATGTGGTATACAGGGGTTGACGTGCTGTCAGTGGATTGAATCAAGGCATGTGAAGCGTCCGGGGTAAACCAAGGAAAGCTGTGTAGGTATGTATATTTGCGTGTGTGGACGTGTGTATGTACATGTGTATGGGGGGGGTTGGGCCATTTCTTTCGTCTGTTTCCTTGCGCTACCTCGCAAACGCGGGAGACAGCGACAAAGTATAAAAAAAAAAAAAAAAAAAAAAAAAAAAATATATATATATATATATATATATATATATATATTTTTTTTCAAACTATTCGCCATTTCCCGCATTAGCGAGGTAGCGTTAAGAACAGAGGACTGAGCCTTTTTTGGAATATCCTCACCAGGCCCCCTCTGTTCCTTCTTTTGGAAAATTAAAAAAAAAAAAAAAAAAAAAGGAGAGGGGAGGATTTCCAGCCCCACACTCCCTCCCCTTTTAGTCGCCTTCTACGACACGCAGGGAATACGTGGGAGGTATTCTTAATCCCCTATCCCCAGGGACAATATATATATATATATATATATATATATATATATATATATATATATATATATATATATATATATATATATATATTTTTTTTTGTCGCTGTCTCCCGCGTTTGCGAGGTAGCGCAAGGAAACAGATGAAAGAAATGGCCCAACCCACCCCCATACACATGTATATACATACGTCCACACACGCAAATATACATACCTACACAGCTTTCCATGGTTTACCCCAGACACTTCACATGCTTTGATTTAATCCACTGACAGCACGTCAACCCCGGTATACCACATCGCTCCAATTCACTCTATTCCTTGCCCTCCTTTCACCCTCCTGCATGTTCAGGCCCCAATCACACAAAATCTTTTTCACTCCATCTTTCCACCTCCAATTTGGTCTCCCTCTTCTCGTTCCCTCCACCTCCGACACATATATCCTCTTGGTCAATCTTTCCTCACTCATTCTCTCCATGTGCCCAAACCATTTCAAAATGCCCTCTTCTGCTCTCTCAACCACGCTCTTTTTATTTCCACACATCTCTCTTACCCTTACGTTACTTACTCGATCAAACCACCTAACACCACACATTGTCCTCAAACATCTCATTTCCAGCACTTCTATCCTCCTGCGCACAACTCTATCCATAGCCCACGCCTCGCAACCATACAACATTGTTGGAACCACTATTCCTTCAAACATATATATATATATATATATATATATTTTTTTTTTTGCTTTGTCGCTGTCTCCCGCGTTTGCGAGGTAGCGCAAGGAAACAGACGAAAGAAATGGCACAACCCACCCCCATACACATGCCTTGATTCAATCCAGTGACAGCACGTCAACCCCGGTATACCACATCGCTCCAATTCGCTCTATTCTTTGCCCTCCTTTCACCCTCCTGCATGTTCAGGCCCCAATCACACAAAATCTTTTTCACTCCATCCTTCCACCTCCAATTTGGTCTCCCTCTTCTCCTCGTTCCCTCCACCTCCGACACATATATCCTCTTGGTCAATCTTTCCTCAATCATTCTCTCCATGTGACCAAACCATTTCAAAACACCCTCTTCTGCTCTCTCAACCACGCTCTTTTTATTTCCACACATCTCTCTTACCCTTACGTTACTTACTCGATCAAACCACCTCACACCACACATTGTCCTCAAACATCTCATTTCCAGCACATCCATCTTCCTGCGCACAACTCTATCCATAGTCCACGCCTCGCAACCATACAACATTGTTGGAACCACTATTCCTTCAAACATACCCATTTTTGCTTTCCGAGATAATGTTCTCGACTTCCACACATTCTTCAAGGCTCCCAGAATTTTCGCCCCCTCCCCCACCCTATGATCCACTTCCGCTTCCATGTTTCCATCCACTGCCAGATCCACTCCCAGATATCTAAAACACTTCACTTCCTCCAGTTTTTCTCCATTCAAACTGACCTCCCAATTGAATTGACCCTCAACCCTACTGTACCTAATAACCTTGCTCTTATTCACATTTACTCTTAACTTTCTTCTTTCACACACTTTACCAAACTCAGTCACCAGCTTCTGCAGTTTCTCACATGAATCAGCCACCAGCGCTGTATCATCAGCGAACAACAACTGACTCACTTCCCAAGCTCTCTCATCCCCAACAGACTTCATACTTGCCCCTCTTTCCAAAACTCTTGCATTCACCTCCCTAACAACCCCATCCATAAACAAATTAAACAACCATGGAGACATCACGCACCCCTGCCGCAAACCTACATTCACTGAGAACCAATCACTTTCCTCTCTTCCTACACGTACACATGCCTTACATACTCGATAAAAACTTTTCACTGCTTCTAACAACTTGCCTCCCACACCATATATTCTTAATACCTTCCACAGAGCATCTCTATCAACTCTATCATATGCCTTCTCCAGATCCATAAATGCTACATACAAATCCATTTGCTTTTCTAAGTATTTCTCACATACATTCTTCAAAGCAAACACCTGATCCACACATCCTCTACCACTTCTGAAACCACACTGCTCTTCCCCAATCTGATGCTCTGTACATGCCTTCACCCTCTCAATCAATACCCTCCCATATAATTTGCCAGGAATACTCAACAAACTTATCCCTCTGTACTTTGAGCACTCACTCTTATCCCCTTTGCCTTTGTACAATGGCACTATGCACGCATTCTGCCAATCCTCAGGCACCTCACCATGAGTCATACATACATTAAATAACCTTACCAACCAGTCAACAATACAGTCACCCCCTTTTTTAATAAATTCCACTGCAATACCATCCAAACCTGCTGCAGGGGTGTGTGATGTCTCCATGGTTGTTTAATTTGTTTATGGATGGGTTGTTAGGGAGGTAAATGCAAGAGTTTTGGAAAGAGGGGCAAGTATGAAGTCTGTTGGGGATGAGAGAGCTTGGGAAGTGAGTCAGTTGTTGTTCGCTGATGATACAGCGCTGGTGGCTGATTCATGTGAGAAACTGCAGAAGCTGGTGACTGAGTTTGGTAAAGTGTGTGGAAGAAGAAAGTTAAGAGTAAATGTGAATAAGAGCAAGGTTATTAGGTACAGTAGGGTTGAGGGTCAAGTCAATTGGGAGGTGAGTTTGAATGGAGAAAAACTGGAGGAAGTGAAGTGTTTTAGATATCTGGGAGTGGATCTGGCAGTGGATGGAACCATGGAAGCGGAAGTGGATCATAGGGTGGGGGAGGGGGCGAAAATTCTGGGGGCCTTGAAGAATGTGTGGAAGTCGAGAACATTATCTCGGAAAGCAAAAATGGGTATGTTTGAAGGAATAGTGGTTCCAACAATGTTGTATGGTTGCGAGGCGTGGGCTATGGATAGAGTTGTGCGCAGGAGGATGGATGTGCTGGAAATGAGATGTTTGAGGACAATGTGTGGTGTGAGGTGGTTTGATCGAGTGAGTAACGTAAGGGTAAGAGAGATGTGTGGAAATAAAAAGAGCGTGGTTGAGAGAGCAGAAGAGGGTGTTTTGAAGTGGTTTGGGCACATGGAGAGGATGAGTGAGGAAAGATTGACCAAGAGGATATATGTGTCGGAGGTGGAGGGAACAAGGAGAAGAGGGAGACCAAATTGGAGGTGGAAAGATGGAGTGAAAAAGATTTTGTGTGATCAGGGCCTGAACATGCAGGAGGGTGAAAGAGGGCAAGGAATAGAGTGAATTGGAGCGATGTGGTATACCGGGGCTGACGTGCTGTCAGTGGATTGAATCAAGGCATGTGAAGCGTCTGGGGTAAACCATGGAAAGCTGTGTAGGTATGTATATTTGCGTGTGTGGACGTATGTATATACATGTGTATGGGGGGGTTGGGCCATTTCTTTCGTCTGTTTCCTTGCGCTACCTCGCAAATGCGGGAGACAGCGACAAAGTATAAAAAAAAAAAAAAAAAAAATATAATATATATATATATATATATATATATATATATATATATATATTTCATTTTCATTTCAAGCTAGAAGTTTCAGTTTTCTAAATTGTTTTCTTACATTTTTCATATGTATATATATATTATGTGTGTGTGTGTGTGTATATGTGCGTATGTGTGTGTATGTGTGTGTATGTGTATATATATATATGTATATTATCCCTGGGGATAGGGGTGAAAGAATACTTCCCACGCATTCCTCGCGTGTCGTAGAAGGCGACTAGAGGGGACGGGAGCGGGGGGCCAGAAATCCTCCCTTCCTTGTATTTTTTTAACTTTCTAAAATTTGAAACAGAAGAAGGAGTCACGCGGGAGTGCTCATCCTCCTCGAAGGCTCAGATTGGGGTGCCTAAATGTGTGTGGATGTAACCAAGATGTGAAGAAAGGAGAGATAGGTAGTATGTTTGAGGAAAGGAACCTGGATGTTTTGGCTCTGAGTGAAACGAAGCTCAAGGGTAAAGGGGAAGAGTGGTTTGGGAATGTCTTGGGAGTAAAGTCAGGGTTAGTGAGAGGACAAGAGCAAGGGAAGGAGTAGCAGTACTCCTGAAACAGGAGTTGTGGGAGTATGTGATAGAATGTAAGAAAGTAAATTCTCGATTGATGGGTAAAACTGAAAGTTGATGGAGAGAGATGGGTGATTATTGGTGCATATGCACCTGGCATGAGAAGAAAGATCATGAGAGGCAAGTGTTTTGGGAGCAGCTGAGTGAGTGTGTTAGTGGTTTTGATGCACGAGACCGGGTTATAGTGATGGGTGATTTGAATGCAAAGGTGAGTAATGTGGCAGTTGAGGGAATAATTGGTATACATGGGGTGTTCAGTGTTGTAAATGGAAATGGTGAAGAGCTTGTAGATTTATGTGCTGAAAAAGGACTGATGATTGGGAATACCTGGTTTAAAAAGCGAGATATACATAAGTATACTTATGTAAGTAGGAGAGATGGCCAGAGAGTGTTATTGGATTACGTGTTAATTGACAGGCGCGCGAAAGAGAGACTTTTGGATGTTAATGTGCTGAGAGGTGCAACTGGAGGGATGTCTGATCATTATCTTGTGGAGGCTAAGGTGAAGATTTGTATGGGTTTTCAGAAAAGAAGAGTGAATGTTGGGTGAAGAGGGTGGTGAGAGTAAGTGAGCTTGGGAAGGAGACTTGTGTGAGGAAGTACCAGGACAGACTGAGTACAGAATGGAAAAAGGTGAGAACATTGGAAGTAAGGGGAGTGGGGGAGGAATGGGATGTATTTAGGGAATCAGTGATGGATTGCGCAAAAGATGCTTGTGGCATGAGAAGAGTGGGAGATGGGTTGATTAGAAAGGGTAGTGAGTGGTGGGAGGAAGAAGTAAGAGTATTAGTGAAAGAGAAGAGAGAGGCATTTGGACGATTTTTGCAGGGAAAAAATGCAATTGAGTGGGAGATGTATAAAAGAAAGAGACAGGAGGTCAAGAGAAAGGTGCAAGAGGTGAAAAAAAGGGCAAATGAGAGTTGGGGTGAGAGAGTATCATTAAATTTTAGGGAGAATAAAAAGATGTTCTGGAAGGAGGTAAATAAAGTGCGTAAGACAAGGGAGCAAATGGGAACTTCAGTGAAGGGCGCAAATCGGGAGGTGATAACAAGTAGTGGTGATGTGAGAAGGAGATGGAATGAGTATTTTGAAGGTTTGTTGAATGTGTTTGATGATAGAGTGGCAGATATAGGGTGTTTTGGTCGAGGTGGTGTGCAAAGTGAGAGGGTTAGGGAAAATGATTTGGTAAACAGAGAAGAGGTAGTAAAAGCTTTGCGGAAGATGAAAGCCGGCAAGGCAGCAGGTTTGGATGGTATTGCAGTGGAATTTATTAAAAAAGGGGGTGACTGTATTGTTGACTGGTTGGTAAGGTTATTTAATGTATGTATGACTCAGGTGAGGTGCCTGAGGATTGGCGGAATGCGTGCATAGTGCCATTGTACAAAGGCAAAGGGGATAAGAGTGAGTGCTCAAATTACAGAGGTATAAGTTTGTTGAGTATTCCTGGTAAATTATATGGGAGGGTATTGATTGAGAGGGTGAAGGCATGTACAGAGCATCAGATTGGGGAAGAGCAGTGTGGTTTCAGAAGTGGTAGAGGATGTGTGGATCAGGTATTTGCTTTGAAGAATGTATGTGAGAAATACTTAGAAAAGCAAATGGATTTGTATGTAGCATTTATGGATCTGGAGAAGGCATATGATAGAGTTGATAGAGATGCTCTGTGGAAGGTATTAAGAATATATGGTGTGGGAGGCAAGTTGTTAGAAGCAGTGAAAAGTTTTTATCGAGGATGTAAGGCATGTGTACGTGTAATAAGAGAGGAAAGTGATTGGTTCTCAGTGAATGTAGGTTTGCGGCAGGGGTGTGTGATGTCTCCATGGTTGTTTAATTTGTTTATGGATGGGGTTGTTAGGTAGGTGAATGCAAGAGTTTTGGAAAGAGGGGCAAGTATGAAGTCTGTTGGGGATGAGAGAGCTTGGGAAGTGAGTCAGTTATTGTTCGCTGATGATACAGCGCTGGTGGCTGATTCATGTGAGAAACTGCAGAAGCTGGTGACTGAGTTTGGTAAAGTGTGTGAAAGAAGAAAGTTAAGAGTAAATGTGAATAAGAGCAAGGTTATTAGGTACAGTAGGGTTGAGGGTCAAGTCAATTGGGAGGTGAGTTTGAATGGAGAAAAACTGGAGGAAGTGAAGTGTTTTAGATATCTGGGAGTGGATCTGGCAGCGGATGGAACCATGGAAGCGGAAGTGGATCATAGGGTGGGGAGGGGGCGAAAATCCTGGGAGCCTTGAAGAATGTGTGGAAGTCGAGAACATTATCTCGGAAAGCAAAAATGGGTATGTTTGAAGGAATAGTGGTTCCAACAATGTTGTATGGTTGCGAGGCGTGGGCTATGGATAGAGTTGTGCGCAGGAGGATGGATGTGCTGAAAATGAGATGTTTGAGGACAATGTGTGGTGTTAGGTGGTTTGATCGAGTAAGTAACGTAAGGGTAAGAGAGATGTGTGGAAATAAAAAGAGCGTGGATGAGAGAGCAGAAGTGAGTGTTTTGAAATGGTTTGGGCACATGGAGAGAATGAGTGAGGAAAGATTGACCAAGAGGATATATGTGTCGGAGGTGGAGGGAACGAGGAGAAGAGGGAGACCAAATTGGAGGTGGAAAGATGGAGTGAAAAAGATTTTGTGTGATCGGGGCCTGAACATGCAGGAGGGTGAAAGGAGGGCAAGGAATAGAGTGAATTGGAGCGATGTGGTATACCGGGGTTGACGTGCTGTCAGTGGATTGAATTGGGGCATGTGAAGCGTCTGGGGTAAACCATGGAAAGCTGTGTAGGTATGTATAGTTGCGTGTGTGGACGTATGTATATACATGTGTATGGGGGTGGGTTGGGCCATTTCTTTCGTCTGTTTCCTTGCGCTACCTCGCAAACGCGGGAGACAGCGACAAAGCAAAAAAAAAATATATATATATATATATATATATATATATATTTTTATATATATATATATAAAAATGTGTGGAAGTCGAGAACATTATCCCGGAAAGCAAAAATGGGTATGTTTGAAGGAATAGTAGTTCCAACAATGTTGTATGGTTGCGAGGCGTGGGCTATGGATAGAGTTGTGCGCAGGAGGATGGATGTGCTGGAAATGAGATGTTTGAGGACAATGTGTGGTGTGAGGTGGTTTGATCGAGTAAGTAACATAAGGGTAAGAGAGATGTGTGGAAATAAAAAGAGCGTGGTTGAGAGAGCAGAAGAGGGTGTTTTGAAATGGTTTGGGCACATGGAGAGAATGAGTGAGGAAAGATTGACCAAGAGGATATATGTGTCGGAGGTGGAGGGAACGAGGAGAAGAGGGAGACCAAATTGGAGGTGGAAAGATGGAGTGAAAAGGATTTTGTGTGATCGGGGCCTGAACATGCAGGAGGGTGAAAGGAGGGCAAGGAATAGAGTGAATTGGAGCGATGTGGTATACAGGGGTTGACGTGCTGTCAGTGGATTGAATCAAGGCATGTGAAGCGTCCGGGGTAAACCAAGGAAAGCTGTGTAGGTATGTATATTTGCGTGTGTGGACGTGTGTATGTACATGTGTATGGGGGGGGTTGGGCCATTTCTTTCGTCTGTTTCCTTGCGCTACCTCGCAAACGCGGGAGACAGCGACAAAGTATAAAAAAAAAAAAAAAAAAAAAAAAAAAATATATATATATATATATATATATATATATATATTTTTTTTCAAACTATTCGCCATTTCCCGCATTAGCGAGGTAGCGTTAAGAACAGAGGACTGAGCCTTTTTTGGAATATCCTCACCAGGCCCCCTCTGTTCCTTCTTTTGGAAAATTAAAAAAAAAAAAAAAAAAAAAAGGAGAGGGGAGGATTTCCAGCCCCACACTCCCTCCCCTTTTAGTCGCCTTCTACGACACGCAGGGAATACGTGGGAGGTATTCTTAATCCCCTATCCCCAGGGACAATATATATATATATATATATATATATATATATATATATATATATATATATATATATATATATATATATATATATTTTTTTTTGTCGCTGTCTCCCGCGTTTGCGAGGTAGCGCAAGGAAACAGATGAAAGAAATGGCCCAACCCACCCCCATACACATGTATATACATACGTCCACACACGCAAATATACATACCTACACAGCTTTCCATGGTTTACCCCAGACACTTCACATGCTTTGATTTAATCCACTGACAGCACGTCAACCCCGGTATACCACATCGCTCCAATTCACTCTATTCCTTGCCCTCCTTTCACCCTCCTGCATGTTCAGGCCCCAATCACACAAAATCTTTTTCACTCCATCTTTCCACCTCCAATTTGGTCTCCCTCTTCTCGTTCCCTCCACCTCCGACACATATATCCTCTTGGTCAATCTTTCCTCACTCATTCTCTCCATGTGCCCAAACCATTTCAAAATGCCCTCTTCTGCTCTCTCAACCACGCTCTTTTTATTTCCACACATCTCTCTTACCCTTACGTTACTTACTCGATCAAACCACCTAACACCACACATTGTCCTCAAACATCTCATTTCCAGCACTTCTATCCTCCTGCGCACAACTCTATCCATAGCCCACGCCTCGCAACCATACAACATTGTTGGAACCACTATTCCTTCAAACATATATATATATATATATATATATATTTTTTTTTTTGCTTTGTCGCTGTCTCCCGCGTTTGCGAGGTAGCGCAAGGAAACAGACGAAAGAAATGGCACAACCCACCCCCATACACATGCCTTGATTCAATCCAGTGACAGCACGTCAACCCCGGTATACCACATCGCTCCAATTCGCTCTATTCTTTGCCCTCCTTTCACCCTCCTGCATGTTCAGGCCCCAATCACACAAAATCTTTTTCACTCCATCCTTCCACCTCCAATTTGGTCTCCCTCTTCTCCTCGTTCCCTCCACCTCCGACACATATATCCTCTTGGTCAATCTTTCCTCAATCATTCTCTCCATGTGACCAAACCATTTCAAAACACCCTCTTCTGCTCTCTCAACCACGCTCTTTTTATTTCCACACATCTCTCTTACCCTTACGTTACTTACTCGATCAAACCACCTCACACCACACATTGTCCTCAAACATCTCATTTCCAGCACATCCATCTTCCTGCGCACAACTCTATCCATAGTCCACGCCTCGCAACCATACAACATTGTTGGAACCACTATTCCTTCAAACATACCCATTTTTGCTTTCCGAGATAATGTTCTCGACTTCCACACATTCTTCAAGGCTCCCAGAATTTTCGCCCCCTCCCCCACCCTATGATCCACTTCCGCTTCCATGTTTCCATCCACTGCCAGATCCACTCCCAGATATCTAAAACACTTCACTTCCTCCAGTTTTTCTCCATTCAAACTGACCTCCCAATTGAATTGACCCTCAACCCTACTGTACCTAATAACCTTGCTCTTATTCACATTTACTCTTAACTTTCTTCTTTCACACACTTTACCAAACTCAGTCACCAGCTTCTGCAGTTTCTCACATGAATCAGCCACCAGCGCTGTATCATCAGCGAACAACAACTGACTCACTTCCCAAGCTCTCTCATCCCCAACAGACTTCATACTTGCCCCTCTTTCCAAAACTCTTGCATTCACCTCCCTAACAACCCCATCCATAAACAAATTAAACAACCATGGAGACATCACGCACCCCTGCCGCAAACCTACATTCACTGAGAACCAATCACTTTCCTCTCTTCCTACACGTACACATGCCTTACATACTCGATAAAAACTTTTCACTGCTTCTAACAACTTGCCTCCCACACCATATATTCTTAATACCTTCCACAGAGCATCTCTATCAACTCTATCATATGCCTTCTCCAGATCCATAAATGCTACATACAAATCCATTTGCTTTTCTAAGTATTTCTCACATACATTCTTCAAAGCAAACACCTGATCCACACATCCTCTACCACTTCTGAAACCACACTGCTCTTCCCCAATCTGATGCTCTGTACATGCCTTCACCCTCTCAATCAATACCCTCCCATATAATTTGCCAGGAATACTCAACAAACTTATCCCTCTGTACTTTGAGCACTCACTCTTATCCCCTTTGCCTTTGTACAATGGCACTATGCACGCATTCTGCCAATCCTCAGGCACCTCACCATGAGTCATACATACATTAAATAACCTTACCAACCAGTCAACAATACAGTCACCCCCTTTTTTAATAAATTCCACTGCAATACCATCCAAACCTGCTGCAGGGGTGTGTGATGTCTCCATGGTTGTTTAATTTGTTTATGGATGGGGTTGTTAGGGAGGTAAATGCAAGAGTTTTGGAAAGAGGGGCAAGTATGAAGTCTGTTGGGGATGAGAGAGCTTGGGAAGTGAGTCAGTTGTTGTTCGCTGATGATACAGCGCTGGTGGCTGATTCATGTGAGAAACTGCAGAAGCTGGTGACTGAGTTTGGTAAAGTGTGTGGAAGAAGAAAGTTAAGAGTAAATGTGAATAAGAGCAAGGTTATTAGGTACAGTAGGGTTGAGGGTCAAGTCAATTGGGAGGTGAGTTTGAATGGAGAAAAACTGGAGGAAGTGAAGTGTTTTAGATATCTGGGAGTGGATCTGGCAGTGGATGGAACCATGGAAGCGGAAGTGGATCATAGGGTGGGGGAGGGGGCGAAAATTCTGGGGGCCTTGAAGAATGTGTGGAAGTCGAGAACATTATCTCGGAAAGCAAAAATGGGTATGTTTGAAGGAATAGTGGTTCCAACAATGTTGTATGGTTGCGAGGCGTGGGCTATGGATAGAGTTGTGCGCAGGAGGATGGATGTGCTGGAAATGAGATGTTTGAGGACAATGTGTGGTGTGAGGTGGTTTGATCGAGTGAGTAACGTAAGGGTAAGAGAGATGTGTGGAAATAAAAAGAGCGTGGTTGAGAGAGCAGAAGAGGGTGTTTTGAAGTGGTTTGGGCACATGGAGAGGATGAGTGAGGAAAGATTGACCAAGAGGATATATGTGTCGGAGGTGGAGGGAACAAGGAGAAGAGGGAGACCAAATTGGAGGTGGAAAGATGGAGTGAAAAAGATTTTGTGTGATCAGGGCCTGAACATGCAGGAGGGTGAAAGGAGGGCAAGGAATAGAGTGAATTGGAGCGATGTGGTATACCGGGGCTGACGTGCTGTCAGTGGATTGAATCAAGGCATGTGAAGCGTCTGGGGTAAACCATGGAAAGCTGTGTAGGTATGTATATTTGCGTGTGTGGACGTATGTATATACATGTGTATGGGGGGGGTTGGGCCATTTCTTTCGTCTGTTTCCTTGCGCTACCTCGCAAATGCGGGAGACAGCGACAAAGTATAAAAAAAAAAAAAAAAAAAATATATATATATATATATATATATATATATATATATATATATATTTCATTTCATTTCAAGCTAGAAGTTTCAGTTTTCTAAATTGTTTCTTACATTTTTCATATGTATATATATATGTATGTGTGTGTGTGTGTGTATATGTGCGTATGTGTGTGTATGTGTGTGTATGTGTATATATATATATGTATATTATCCCTGGGGATAGGGGTGAAAGAATACTTCCCACGCATTCCTCGCGTGTCGTAGAAAGCGACTAGAGGGGACGGGAGCGGGGGGCCAGAAATCCTCCCCTCCTTGTACTTTTTTAACTTTCTAAAATGGGAAACAGAAGAAGGAGTCACGCGGGGAGTGCTCATCCTCCTCGAAGGCTCAGATTGGGGTGCCTAAATGTGTGTGGATGTAACCAAGATGTGAAGAAAGGAGAGATAGGTAGTATGTTTGAGGAAAGGAACCTGGATGTTTTGGCTCTGAGTGAAACGAAGCTCAAGGGTAAAGGGGAAGAGTGGTTTGGGAATGTCTTGGGAGTAAAGTCAGGGGTTAGTGAGAGGACAAGAGCAAGGGAAGGAGTAGCAGTACTCCTGAAACAGGAGTTGTGGGAGTATGTGATAGAATGTAAGAAAGTAAATTCTCGATTGATATGGGTAAAACTGAAAGTTGATGGAGAGAGATGGGTGATTATTGGTGCATATGCACCTGGGCATGAGAAGAAAGATCATGAGAGGCAAGTGTTTTGGGAGCAGCTGAGTGAGTGTGTTAGTGGTTTTGATGCACGAGACCGGGTTATAGTGATGGGTGATTTGAATGCAAAGGTGAGTAATGTGGCAGTTGAGGGAATAATTGGTATACATGGGGTGTTCAGTGTTGTAAATGGAAATGGTGAAGAGCTTGTAGATTTATGTGCTGAAAAAGGACTGATGATTGGGAATACCTGGTTTAAAAAGCGAGATATACATAAGTATACTTATGTAAGTAGGAGAGATGGCCAGAGAGTGTTATTGGATTACGTGTTAATTGACAGGCGCGCGAAAGAGAGACTTTTGGATGTTAATGTGCTGAGAGGTGCAACTGGAGGGATGTCTGATCATTATCTTGTGGAGGCTAAGGTGAAGATTTGTATGGGTTTTCAGAAAAGAAGAGTGAATGTTGGGGTGAAGAGGGTGGTGAGAGTAAGTGAGCTTGGGAAGGAGACTTGTGTGAGGAAGTACCAGGACAGACTGAGTACAGAATGGAAAAAGGTGAGAACATTGGAAGTAAGGGGAGTGGGGGAGGAATGGGATGTATTTAGGGAATCAGTGATGGATTGCGCAAAAGATGCTTGTGGCATGAGAAGAGTGGGAGATGGGTTGATTAGAAAGGGTAGTGAGTGGTGGGAGGAAGAAGTAAGAGTATTAGTGAAAGAGAAGAGAGAGGCATTTGGACGATTTTTGCAGGGAAAAAATGCAATTGAGTGGGAGATGTATAAAAGAAAGAGACAGGAGGTCAAGAGAAAGGTGCAAGAGGTGAAAAAAAGGGCAAATGAGAGTTGGGGTGAGAGAGTATCATTAAATTTTAGGGAGAATAAAAAGATGTTCTGGAAGGAGGTAAATAAAGTGCGTAAGACAAGGGAGCAAATGGGAACTTCAGTGAAGGGCGCAAATCGGGAGGTGATAACAAGTAGTGGTGATGTGAGAAGGAGATGGAATGAGTATTTTGAAGGTTTGTTGAATGTGTTTGATGATAGAGTGGCAGATATAGGGTGTTTTGGTCGAGGTGGTGTGCAAAGTGAGAGGGTTAGGGAAAATGATTTGGTAAACAGAGAAGAGGTAGTAAAAGCTTTGCGGAAGATGAAAGCCGGCAAGGCAGCAGGTTTGGATGGTATTGCAGTGGAATTTATTAAAAAAGGGGGTGACTGTATTGTTGACTGGTTGGTAAGGTTATTTAATGTATGTATGACTCATGGTGAGGTGCCTGAGGATTGGCGGAATGCGTGCATAGTGCCATTGTACAAAGGCAAAGGGGATAAGAGTGAGTGCTCAAATTACAGAGGTATAAGTTTGTTGAGTATTCCTGGTAAATTATATGGGAGGGTATTGATTGAGAGGGTGAAGGCATGTACAGAGCATCAGATTGGGGAAGAGCAGTGTGGTTTCAGAAGTGGTAGAGGATGTGTGGATCAGGTGTTTGCTTTGAAGAATGTATGTGAGAAATACTTAGAAAAGCAAATGGATTTGTATGTAGCATTTATGGATCTGGAGAAGGCATATGATAGAGTTGATAGAGATGCTCTGTGGAAGGTATTAAGAATATATGGTGTGGGAGGCAAGTTGTTAGAAGCAGTGCAAAGTTTTTATCGAGTATGTAAGGCATGTGTACGTGTAGGAAGAGAGGAAAGTGATTGGTTCTCAGTGAATGTAGGTTTGCGGCAGGGGTGTGTGATGTCTCCATGGTTGTTTAATTTGTTTATGGATGGGGTTGTTAGGGAGGTGAATGCAAGAGTTTTGGAAAGAGGGGCAAGTATGAAGTCTGTTGGGGATGAGAGAGCTTGGGAAGTGTCAGTTGTTGTTCGCTGATGATACAGCGCTGGTGGCTGATTCATGTGAGAAACTGCAGAAGCTGGTGACTGAGTTTGGTAAAGTGTGTGAAAGAAGAAAGTTAAGAGTAAATGTGAAGAAGAGCAAGGTTATTAGGTACAGTAGGGTTGAGGGTCAAGTCAATTGGGAGGCGAGTTTGAATGGAGAAAAACTGGAGGAAGTGAAGTGTTTTAGATATCTGGGAGTGGATCTGGCAGCGGATAGGACCATGGAAGCGGAAGTGGATCATAGGGTGGGGGCGGGGGCGAAAATTCTGGGAGCCTTGAAGAATGTGTGGAAGTCGAGAACATTATCTCGGAAAGCAAAAATGGGTATGTTTGAAGGAATAGTGGTTCCAACAATGTTGTATGGTTGCGAGGCGTGGGCTATGGATAGAGTGGTGCGCAGGAGGATGGATGTGCTGGAAATGAGATGTTTGAGGACAATGTGTGGTGTGAGGTGGTTTGATCGAGTAAGTAACGTAAGGGTAAGAGAGATGTGTGGAAATAAAAAGAGCGTGGTTGAGAGAGCAGAAGAGGGTGTTTTGAAATGGTTTGGGCACATGGAGAGAATGAGCGAGGAAAGGTTGACCAAGAGGATATATGTGTCGGAGGTGGAGGGAACGAGGAGAAGAGGAAGACCAAATTGGAGGTGGAAAGATGGAGTGAAAAAGATTTTGTGTGATCGGGGCCTGAACATGCAGGAGGGTGAAAGGAGGGCAAGGAATAGAGTGAATTGGAGCAATGTGGTATACCGGGGTTGACGTGCTGTCAGTGGATTGAATCAGGGCATGTGAAGCGTCTGGGGTAAACCATAGAAAGCTGTGTAGGTATGTATATTTGCGTGTGTGGATGTATGTATATACATGTGTATGGGGGTGGGTTGGGCCATTTCTTTCGTCTGTTTCCTTGCGCTACCTCGCAATACAGGAGACAGCGACAAAGCAAAAAATATATAAAAAAAAAATATATATATATATATATATATATATATATATATATATATATATATATATTTTTTTTTTTTTTTCATACTATTCGCCATTTCCCGCGATAACGAGGTAGCGCTAAGAACAGAGGATAGGGGAGAAAGAATACTTCCCACGTATTCCCTGCGTGTCGTAGAAGGCGACTAAAAGGGGAGGGAGCGGGGGGCTGGAAATCCTCCCCTCTCATTTTTTTTTTTAATTTTCCAAAAGAAGGAACAGAGAAGGGGGCTAGGTGAGGATATTCCCTCAAAGGCCCAGTCCTCTGTTCTTAACGCTACCTCGCTAATGCGGGAAATGGCAAATAGTATGAAAGAAAGAAAGAATATATATATATATATATATATATATCCCTTGGGATAGGGGAGAAAGAATACTTCCCACGTTTTCCCTGCATGTCGTATAAGGCAACTAAAAGGGGAGGGGTGGGGGTGTGTGTGTGGGGGGGGGGCTGAAAATCCTCCCTTCTTGTTTTTTACTTTTCAAAAAAATGGAACAGAGAAGGGGGCTAAGTGAGGATATTCCTTCTAAGGCTCAGTCCTCTGTTCTTAACACCACCCTGTCCCACAGAAAGCATCATCATTACTCCCTGCTTCAGCGAGGTAGCATCAGGAAAACAAAAAAAAAAAAAGGCCACATATGTTCATACTCAGTCCCTAGGTGTCATGTGTAATGCACGGTAACCACAGCTCCCTAACCACATCCAGGCCACACAGACCTTTCCATGGCTTACCCCAGACGTTTCACATGCCCTGGTTCACTCCATCGACAGCACATCGACCCCAGTATACCACATCACTCCAATTCTCTTCATTCCTTGTGCACCTTTCACCCTCCTGCATGTTCAGGCCTTGATTGCTAAAAATCTTTTTCATTCCATCCTTCCCCCTCCAATCTGGTCATCCGCTTCATCTTGTTCCTTCCACCTCTGACACATTCATCCTCTTTGTCAACCTTTCATCACTCATTCTCTCCATATGCCATTTCAACACACCCTCTTCTGCTCTCTCAACCACACTCTTTTTATCACCACACATCTTTCTTTCTTTGTTTCATACATGCTATCTACAGCATTAGTGAGGTAGCATCAAGAGCAAATGACTATGACTGAGCTTTTGAGGGAAAAAATCCTCACTTGCCCTCTTTCTCTGTTCTCTCTTTTGGAAAAGTAAAACAGAAGAGAAGAGGAGGATTTCCAGCCATACCCACTCCCATCCCTATTAATTGCCTTCTACGACAAACAGGGAATATATGGGAGGTATTCTTTCTCCCCATCATACATAACTAAGTAAAATGTGTCCATTTTACTGTGAAGCTGGAGGAAAATTCTGTACAAGAATCTTTAAATAGAAGTGACATTTTACAGTAAGCAATGAAAGAATTTAGAAATGTCTGAGTCTAGTATCACAGTTCTGATTTCAATTATATAAGTGAGTGATCACATTTGATGGTATAAAACTAACAATAAGTTAATCTTTCAGAAAATTAAGAATAATCTGAAACTGACTAAGCCTGAAAAAGCCAATGAAGTTACCGAAAGCAGCTAAGTTCATACTAAATATAACAAAACCCTTACACGCAATGTTCCATTTTGCATTTGCATTTCTCCAGCTGGCAAAGGTCCACAATACATTAAGACATTTTGAAACAAACATTCTTCAAATAAGTGTGGTTTCTTTCTTCAATATGACATGTGAATTTTGCAAAATATGCCTATCACATTAAACAGCACTAATATAAAAAATGATTATATTACACCACTGACTACTTACATAAAAAACTAAAAATAGTAACAACAAATTGTGAGCGTAGTTACTTACAAGCAGATTTACTTGCTGCTGGAGGGGGTGGAGGAGGCTGACCTCTGGGCCAACGTGTAGAGGAACTACGATGTTCACTGCCCCGAAAATCTCCTAAGCCACGCTCTTCAGTAGAGCTATGGTGATCTGCACTCCGCTGGCATACTGGTGAACTAGACCCTGGTAAGCTAACAGGGCGACTTCTGACTACTTTCTCAGGGGTAGACATACCATTTGGCTGGGAATATTAAAATGCCACGTAAGAATAGTACATTCAAATTCTCTTCCCAACATAATTTTGGCTACAAAAGAATAGTAATAACCTATCAATTACTTAAATGATTTATAAGATAATTTTTTTATCTTTCTAATATTTACAAAGACCACACGTTTCATCTTTCTAAAAGCAAACTTTTGCATCAGCAGAATACATAATATCAAATGGTAAAGCAGTTCTCACAAAGAATATCCTCCTAATGTCACTATCTTGGTACATCTTACTATCTATTCATATTTCATTTATTATACTTTGTTGCTGTCTTCCACATTTGCGAGGTAGCACAAGGAAACAGACGAAAGAATGGCCCAACCCACCCACATACACATGTATATACATACATGTCCACACACGCACATATACATACCTAAACATTTCAATGTATACATATATATATACATACACAGACATATACATATATACACATGTACATAATTCATACTTGCAGTCTTTATTCATTCCCAACCCCACCCCACCAAATATGAAATGACAAATGACAACCCCCTCCCCGCATGTGCGTGAGGTAGCGCTAGGAAAAGACAACAAAGCCCACATTCGTTCACACTCAGTTTCTAGCTGTCATGTATAATGCACTGAAACCACAGTTCCCTTTCCATATTCAGGCCCCACAAAACTTTCCATGGTTTATCCCAGATGCTTCACATGCCCTGGTTCAATCCCTTGACAGCACGTCGACCCCAGTATACCACATCGTTCCAATTCACTCTATTCCTTGCACGCCTTTCACCCTCCTGCATGTTCAGGCCTCGATTGCTCAAAATCTTTTTCACTCCATCTTTCCACCTCCATTTTGGTCTCCCACTTCTCGTTCCCTCCACCTCTGGCACATATATCCTCTCTGTCAATCTTTCCTCACTCATTCTCTCCATGTGACCAAACTATTTCAAAACATCCTCTTCTGCTCTCTCACCCACACTCTTTTTATTACCACACATCTCTCTTACCCTTTCATTACTTACTTGATCAAACCACCTCACACCACATATTGTCCTCAAACATCTCATTTACAACACATCCATCCTCCTCCGCAGAACTCTATCTAGAGCCCGCACCTCGCAACCATATAACATTGTTAGTACCACTATTCCTTCAAACATACCCATTTTTCCCTTTTTTGCTTTCTGAGATATTGTTCTCACCTTCCACACATTTTTCAACGCTCCCAGAACTTTCACCCCTCCCCCACCCTGTGACTCACTTCCACTTCCATGGTTCCATCCACTGCCAAATCCACTTCCAGATATCTAAAACACTTCACTTCCTCCAGTTTCTCTCCATTCAAACTTACCTCACAACTGACTTGACCCTCAAATCTACTGTACCTAATAACCTTGTTCTTATTCACATTTACTCTCAGCTTTCTTCTTTGACACACTTTACCAAACTCAGTCACCAGCTTCTGCAGTTTCTCACCCAAATCAGCCACCAGCGCTGTATCATCAGCGAACAACAACTGACTCACTTCCTAAGCTCTCTCATCCACAACAGACAGCATACTTGCCCCTCTCTCCAAAACTCTTGCACTCACCTCCCTAACAACCCCATCCATAAACAAATCAAACAACCAAGGACACATCACACACCCCTGCCGCAAACTGACATTCACTGAGAACCAATCCCTTTCCTCTTTTCCTACTCGTACGCATGTCTTACATCCTTGATAAAAACTAATCACTACTTCTAGCAACTTGCCTGCCACACCATATATTCTTAATACCTTCTCCCCTACCCCTGGGGATAAGGGAGAAAGAATACTTCCCATGCATTCCTCACATGTCATAGAAGGCGACTAAAGGGGACGGGAGTGGGGGCTGGAAACCCTCCCCTCACTGTATTTTAACTTTATAAAAGGGGAAACAGAAGGAGGAGTCATGCGGGGAGTGCTCATCCTCCTCGAAGGCTCAGATTGGGGTGTTTCATGTTTGTGGATGTAACCAAGATGAGAAAAAAGGAGAGACAGGTATAATGTTTGAGGAAAAGAACCTGGATGTTTTGGCTCTGAGTGAAACAAAGCTCAAGGGTAAAGGGGAAGAGTGGTTTGGGAATGTCTTGGGAGTAAAGTCAGGGGTTAGTGAGAGGACAAGAGCAAGGGAAGGAGTAGCACTATTCCTGAAACAGGAGTGGTAGGAGTATGTGATAGAGTGTAAGAAAGTAAACTCTAGATTGATATGGGTAAAATTGAAAGTGGATGGAGAGAGATTGGTGATTATTGGTGCATATGCACCTGGGCATGAGAAGAAAGATCATGAGAGGCAAGTGTTTTGGGAGCAGCTGAATGAGTGTGTTAGTAGTTTTGATGCACGAGACCGGGTTATAGTGATGGGTGACTTGAATGCAAAGATGAGTAATGTGGCAGTTGAGGGAATAATTGGTGTACATGGGGTGTTCAGTGTTGTAAATGGAAATGGTGAAGAGCTTGTAGATTTATGTGCTGGAAAAGGACTAGTGATTGGGAGTACTTGGTTTAAAAAGAGAGATATACATAAGTATACGTATGTAAGTAGGAGAAAGCAAAGGTGGGTATGTTTGAAGGAATAGAGGTTCCAACAATGTTGTATGGTTGCGAGGCGTGGGCTATGGATAGAGTTGTGCGCAGGAGGATGGATGTGCTGGAAATGAGATGTTTGAGGACAATGTGTGGTGTGAGGTGGTTTGATCGAGTGAGTAACGTAAGGGTAAGAGAGATGTGTGGAAATAAAAAGAGCGTGGTTGAGAGAGCAGAAGAGGGTGTTTTGAAGTGGTTTGGGCACATGGAGAGGATGAGTGAGGAAAGATTGACCAAGAGGATATATGTGTCGGAGGTGGAGGGAACAAGGAGAAGAGGGAGACCAAATTGGAGGTGGAAAGATGGAGTGAAAAAGATTTTGTGTGATCAGGGCCTGAACATGCAGGAGGGTGAAAGGAGGGCAAGGAACAGAGTGAATTGGAGCGATGTGGTATACCGGGGCTGACGTGCTGTCAGTGGATTGAATCAGGGCATGTGAAGCGTCTGGGGTAAACCATGGAAAGCTGTGTAGGTATGTATATTTGCGTGTGTGGACGTATGTATATACATGTGTATGGGGAGGGGTTGGGCCATTTCTTTCGTCTGTTTCCTTGCGCTACCTCGCAAACGCGGGAGACAGCGACAAAGTATAAAAAAAAAAAAAGTAGGAGAAATGGCCAGAGAGCGTTATTGGATTACATGTTGATAGGTGCGCAAAAGAGAGACTTTTGGATGTTAATGTGCTGAGAGGTACAACTGGAGGGATGTCTGATCATTATCTTGTGCAGGTGAAGGTGAAGATTTGTAGAGGTTTTCAGAAAAGAAGAGAGAATGTTGGGGTGAATAGAGTGATGAGAGGAAGTGAGCTTGGGAAGGAGACTTGTGTGAGGAAGTACCAGGAGAGAATGATTACAGAATGGAAAAAGGTGAGAACAAAGGATGTAAGGAGAGTGGGGAAGGAATGGGATGTATTTAGGGAAGCAGTGATGGCTTGCGCAAAAGATGCTTGTGGCATGAGAAGCGTGGGAGGTGGGCAGATTAGAAAGGGTAGTGAGTGGTGGGATGAAGAAGCAAGATTATTAGTGAAAGAGAAGAGAGAGGCATTTGGACGATTTTTGCAGGAAAATAATGCATATGAGTGGGAGATGTATAAAAGATAGAGGCAGGAGGTCAAGAGAAAGGTGCAAGAGGTGAAAAAGAGAGCCATTGAGAGTTTGGGTGAGAGAGTATCATTAAATTTTAGGGAGGATAAAAAGATGTTCTGGAAGGAGGTAAATAAAGTGCGTAAGACAAGGGAACAAATGAGAACTTCAGTGAAGGGGGCTAATGGGGAGGTGATAACAAGTAGTGGTGATGTGAGAAGGAGATAAAGTGAGTATTTTGAAGGTTTGTTGAATGCATTTGATGATAGAGTGGCAGATATAGGGTCTTTTGGTTGAGGTGGAGTGCAAAGTGAAAGGGTTAGGTAAAATGATCTGGTAAACAGAGAAAAGGTAGTAAAAGCTTTGCGGAAGATGAAAGCCAGCAAGGCAGCGGGTTTGGATGGTATTGCAGTGGAATTTATTGACAAAGAGGGTGACTGTATTGTATGTATGACTCATGGTGAGATGCCTGAGGATTGGCGGAATTTTTGCATAGTGCCAGTGTACAAAAGCAAAGGGGATAAAAGTGAGTGCTCAAATTCCAGAGGTATAAGTTTGTTGAGTATTCCTGGGAAATTATATGGGAGGGTATTGATTAAGAAGGTGAAGGCATGTACAGAGCATCAGATTGGGGAAGAGCAGTGTGGTTTCAGAAGTGGTAGAGGATGTGTGGATCAGGTGTTTGCTTTGAAGAGTGTATGTGAGAAATACTTAGAAAAGGAAATGGATTTCTATGTAGCATTTATGGATCTGGAGAAGGCAAATGCGAGTTGATAGAGATGCTCTGTGGAAGGTATTAAGAATATATGGTGTTGGAGGCAAGTTGTTAGAAGCAGCTTAAAGTTTTTATCGAGGATGTAAGGCATGTGTACGTGTAGGAAGAGAGGAAAGTGATTGGTTCTCAGTGAATGCAGGTTTGCAGCAGGGGTGTGTGATGTCTCCATGGTTGTTTAATTTGCTTATGGATGGGGTTGTTAGGGAGGTGAATGCAAGAGTTTTGGAAAGAGGGGCAAATATGCAGTCTGTTGTGGATGAGAGAGCTTGGGAAGTGAGCCAGTTGTTGTTCACTATTGATACAGCGCTGGTGGCTGATTCGGGTGAGAAACTGCAGAAGCTGGTGACTGAGTTTGGTAAAGTGTGTCAAAGAAGAAGGCTGAGAGTAAATGTGAATAAGAGCAAGGTTATTAGGTACAGCAGGGTTGAGGGACAATTCAACTGGGAGGTAAGTTTGAATGGAGAGAAAAACTGGAGGAAATGAAGTGTTTTAGATATCCGGGAGTGGATTTGGCAGCGGATGGAACCATGGAAGCTGAAGTGAATCATACGGTGGGGGAGGGGGCGAAAGTCCTGAGAGCGTTGAAGAATGTGTGGAAGTCGAGAACATTATCTCGGAAAGCAAAAAAGGGTATGTTTGAAGGAATAGTGGTTCCAACAATGTTATATGGTTGCGAGGTGTGGGCTATAGATAGAGTTGTGTGGAGGAGGGTGAATGTACTGGAAATGAGATGTTTGCGGGCAATATGTGGTATGAGGTGGTTTGATCGAGTAAGTAATGAAAGGGTAAGAGAGATGTGTGGTAATAAAAAGAGTGTGGTTGAGAGAGCAGAAGAGGGTGTTTTGAAATGGTTTGGTCACATGGAGAGAATGAGTGAGGAAAGAATGATCAAGAGGATATATGTGTCAGAGGTGGAGGGAACAAGGAGAAGTGGGAGACCAAATTGCAGGTGGAAAGATGGAGTGAAGAAGATTTTGAGCGATTGGGGCCTGAACATGCAGGAGGGTGAAAGGCGTGCAAGGAATAGAGTGAATTGGAACGATGTGATATACCAGGGTTGACGTGCTGTCAATGGATTGAATCAGGGCATGTGAAGCATCTGGGGTAAACCATGGAAAGTTCTGTGGGGCCTGGATGTGGAAAGGGAGCTGTGGTTTCGGTGCATTATTACATGACAGGTAGAGACTGAGTGTGAACAAAAGTGGCCTTTGTTGTCTTTTCCTAGCAGTACCTCGTGCACATGCGAGGGAGGGGGTTGTTATTTCATGTGTGGCAGGGTGGCAATGGGAATGAATAAAGGCAGACAGTATTAACCATGTACATGTGTATATATGTATATGTCTGTGTGTGTATATGTATGTATACATTGAGATGTATAGGTATGTATATTTGCGTGTGTGGACGTGTATGTGTATGTGGGTGGGTTGGGCCATTCTTTCGTGCCGTCTCTTTCCTTGCGCTACCTCGCTAACGCAGGAGACAACGACAAAGCAAAATAAATAAATAAATGAATCCCTGAATAAGAGATTTAAAAGCATGGGGAAGAAAAAACAAGGTCAGGGAGAGAACCTTGAAGGAAAAATGAGTCTTTTGAGTCATTTATGGAAAGAAGTAAATATGAAAAGAAGAAAGGTATATGTAAGGAATGAAAGTACACAAAATGGAAATATCTATTTTGTAAACTGATATCCCTACTTGTAGGCAGTGTCTGGAACAGACACAATAAACACAGGGTTTTAATCTGTTGTTAACAAATGGTGTTTGTATGTCTTGTGGAGTGCTACTTTTACTTTCAGAACAACAGAAGGCAAATTCTGTGGAGTGGTTTATCAAGACAATATCAACAACTCAGGTGCTATAAGACTTCATCAAAATGTGACATGAAACAGTCATGACAAGTGTATATCAACATGCAGTAAGTTGAAGGCTTTACAACTAGAAGGATCTCATGTATGCAACACCAAAGTTGAATCAGTCATGGAAACTTTCCAACAAAGCCCCATCAAACTGATACACCATGGAAAAAACTATCTCAATGTATGACAGAAAACAGAATAAACATATGAATACTAGTTCATAAATCATTACTGTTCCATCTAGTTACAATTTCATGTACACCCTATATATCATACTATTCAAAGAAAATGTAGCAACAAAATATGAGGTCTCCAAAAAATGGATATAATATTTCAGAGAACTAATTGGACAATATGGTGAAAGAGATGTGTCTCTTGGTTCAGGAGGAATACAGGTAAAGAGAAAGAGAAGTAGGTACAGGTACACCATCGATTTTCCGGCACTCTTGGTTCCAAAGGCTTGCTGGATTAACCATTTTGCCGGACCAACCATGGTCATCTAATAATAATTCATTAACAAACCTCTAACCCACTAATTATACATCTCATATGTGTCTAAAGTATACCATGGACTACCACAAATCTAAATCAAACAAATATTATATGTTTGGGCACCCTAAGATGGTAAGTCTGTCCTTAGATTGCTTGAATCCTGTAGGTTCTTCTTCGTTTTCTGTTGTTAGTGTTTTCCTTGGAGTGCATCACCAGAATAATGCAGTTTTGTCTGCATTATACACATGCTCAGGACTGAGATGCTCGTCAGCTACGAGTTTTGCAAATTCGTCCACACACTCGGCAGCTCTGTGGTTTGCAGACCGCTTTTCTCCGCACACTTTATTCATGGAAATTCCATGACGCTTCTTGAAACTTTGAAGCCATTTTTCACTATAGTCATGCCCATGTTGTAATTTAAGTTCTTTATGGACCAACTTAGCCTGGTCCACTATCATGCTAACTGACATGTCTACATCACTCTGATGCTGTTGAAACCATTCCATCATCACTTTATCTTGCTTAATACTCTTATCATATTTCATAGTTTTTCTAATCGTCATTTGCTTCTTGGAACTGCTGTCTGCATAGAATTTCAATATTTTCTCCCTTTGCTTCTTTATATCATAAACAGTTGATGAACCAATACTGTCACACAGCTTATGTACTAAAACACCACAGTCCATTTTTTTCAACAGTACTACTTTATCTTGGATCATATGGACTGGTGTTTACATTTGACACCATGACTGACACACTAATTTGTCTTAGAAGTCATAGCTACGATTAAATTTAAGCAAAATAGGCTACGAATCCCAAAGAATTGCGGTATCACCACTGGCAAGTGCAGTGTGAAGAATGTAAATAAGTGTGCTGTACACACATTGCCATCTGTGGCTGCCCAGTAAACTAGTCTGGTGGCCGTGGTAATTTCAAGTTCCGAACATAATCTTGTCAGGACTAAAAGAGGTGCTGAACCATCAGTTGCCAGAAATTCGGTGGTGTACCTGTACATCATTTGGGAGAATATATCACAGCAGAAGAAGAGGAACAATAAAGCTCTTAAGATTGGAAAAGCTAAGGGACATGGATGGAACAATGACTTCTAACACATACATCTTCTTTGTTTACCTCTCCTCATTCATTCTCTCTATATGTCCAAAGTATTTCAGCACACCCTCTTCAGCTCCGTCAACCACACTCTTCTTTATATCAAAGCTCTCTCTTTCTCTTTTATTATCTACTCAAACATCATGTTCTCAGACATTAAATTTTCAACACAACCATCCTCCTCCACACATTCTCAATTAGAGCTCATGCCTCACATCCATACACCATAAAAAAACAACTAACAGTCACTCCTTGTGAGATATTTAACTACAGTACCATACCCTCTAGCCATGATGTCACATTTCATCTTGTGCAAGGCTTTTACCACCTTTTCTCTCATCACCAAACCTATTTCCATAACTCTTACTCTGCATACCTTCCTGATTCAGACACCCTACATCTGCCATCTGATCATCAAACACATTCAAGTCTCTCAAAGTACTCACTCCATCTCATCACCTCATTCCTGCCGCTTATCACTTCCCCATTTGCCCCCATCAACAATGTTCGATGTGTTTTCTTTTTCCCTCATACAATTAAACTCTGTCCAAAACATTTTATTTTCCCTGAAGTTTCCTGACACTTGCTCATCCCAAGTCTCATTAGTCCTCTTTTTGAACCCTCTTGACCTCCTGTCTCCTTCTCCTGAACATGTCCTAATCACTCGCTCTCCTTCTCAGTCAGTACCATCCATACATCTCTCTTTTCTCTTTCACTAGCAACTTTAGTGCCTCATCCCACCATTCACAACCCTTTCTCACCTGGCCACCTTCTGTCCTCTGCATGCCTCACACTTCTCTCACACAACCTACCACTGCCTCCCTAAATTCCTCTCATTGCTCACCCACTCCCCTAGCTTTGTTTACTCTCCCCTTCAGCCATTTTACACTCTATCTTTCCTGTTTTTTTTTTCTTCACAAAAATCTCTTCTCCATACTTATGTCACATCCCTCTTTTCACCTACATCATTCCTCTTTCCCAAACACCTCTACAAATTTTCACCCTTGACTCCACCAAGCACTGATCAGACATCCCACCAGATGTCCCTCTCAGTACATTCACACCCAAGAGTCTTTCTTTTGCATGCTTATCATTTAGTATGTAATCCAACAATGTTCACTTAACATCTTGCCTACTTGCATATGTATGTATATTTTGGTACTTTATTGTATACACATAATTACAATAATTTTGTGAGGTATCGCCACCATATGCAGGAGGGAAAAGGGAAGAATAAGGGACTGATGGTGGGATTAACTCCACCAGCCTCCTCTGCCACTACTATAAGCACCACCACAACCACCAACATTACACTATCACCAATGCTCCACTACAACTTATACAACTAGATGATACTGACAGTTAACAACTCTTCATGAGGTGCAGTAGCAATTACCAGCGGCCACGATCAAATACCAAGAAACAGAATGGTTAAAATTACCAGCGGCCACGATCAAATACCAAGAAACAGAATGGTTAAGATGAATGTAATGGGAACATTGTTGAAGGGAGCAAATGGGGAGGTAATAACAAGTAGTGATGAAGTGAGAAGATGGAGTGAATATTTTGAAGGTTTGTTGAATGTGTTTGATGCAGATATGGGGTGTTTTGGTCAGGGTGGAGTGCAAAGTGAGAGGGGTCAGGGAGAATGGTTTGGTGAACAGAGAAGAAGTAGTGAAAGCTTTGCGGAACATGAAAGCCGGCAAGGCAGCGGGTTTGGGTAGCATTGCAGTGGAATTTATAAAAAAAAAAAGGGGGGGTAACTGTGCTGTTGATTGGTTGGTAAGGATATTCAGTGTATGTATGGATCATGGTGAAGTGCCTGAGGATTGGCGGAACGCATGCATAGTGCCATTGTACAAAGGCAAAGGGGATAAAAGTGTGAGTTCAAATTATCAAGGCATAAGTATATTGAGTATTCCTAGGAATTTATATGGGAGGATATTGATTGAGAGGGTAAAGGCATGTACAAAGCATCAATTGGGGAAGAGCAATATGGTTTCAGAAGTGGTAGAGGACATGTGGATCAGGTGTTTACTTTGAAAAATGTTTGTGAGAAATACTTAGAAAAAAGATGGATTTCTACGTAGCATTTATGGATCTGGAGAAGGCATATGATAGGGGGGATAGAGATGCTTTGTGGAAAATTTTATGAGTATATGGTGTGGAAAGTAAGTTGCTAGAAGCAGTGAAAAGTTTTACTAAGGATGTAAGGCATGTGTATGTATGAGTAGGAAGAGAGGAAAGTGAATGTTGGTTTACGGCGGGGGTGCGTGATGTCTCCATGGTTATCTAATTTGTTTATGGATAGGGTAGTCAGGGAGGTGAATGCAAGTTTTGAAAAGAGGGGCAAGTATGCAGTCTGTTGAGGATGAGAGGGCATGGGAAAGTGAGTCAATTGTTGTTTGCTGATGATAAAGTGCTGGTGGCGGATGCAGGTGAGAAACTGCAGAAGTTGGTGATTGAGTTTGGTAAAGTGTGTGAAAGAAGAAAGCTGAGAGTAAATGTGAAGAGCATGGTTATTAGGTTCAGTAGGGTTGAGGGACAAGTTAAGTGAGAGGTAGGTTTGAATGGAGAAAACTGGAGGAAGTGAAGTGTTTTAGATATCTGAGAATGGATTTAGAAGCAGATGGAACCATGGAAGTGGAAGTGAGTCACAGGGTGGGGGAGGGGGGTGAAGGTTCTGGGAGCATTGAAGAATGTGAGGAAGGTGAGAACATTATCTTGAAGAACAAAAAAATGGGTATGTTTGAAGCAATAGTGGTTTCAACAATGTTATATGGTTGCGAGGCATGGGCTATGGATAGGGTTGTGTGGAGGAGGGTGGATGTGTTGGAAATGAAATGTCTGAGGACAATATATGGTGTGAGGTGGTTTGATCAAGTAAGTAATGAAAGGGTGAAGGAGATGTGTGGAAATAAAAAGAACGTGGTTGAGAGAGCAGAAGAGGGTGTGTTGAAATGGTTTGGTCACATGGAGAGAATGAGTGAGGAGAGATTGACCAGGAGGATATATGTGTCAGAGGTGGAGGAAGGAGAAGTGGGAGACCAAACTGTTGGTGGAAGGATGGAGTGAAAAAGATTTTGAGCGATCAGCGCCTGAACATACAGGACAGTGAAAGGCTTGCAAGGAATAGAGTGAATTGGAACGATATGGTATACCAGGGTCGACATGCAGTTAATGGATTGAACCAGGGCATGTGAAGCGTCTGGGGTAAACCATGGAAAGTTTTATGGGGCCTGGATGTGGAAAGGGAGCTGTGGTTTCAGTGCATTACACATGACAGGTAGAGACTGAGTGTGAATGAATGTGGCCCTTGTTGTCTTTTCCTGGTGCACTTTTGTGTAACGATCATATCATCAGGGGAGATACAAGAATGAGAGAGAAGACATAGAACAGTCAGTTGATAAACAAGGAAGAGACATAGCTGAGATGCCATTGGTAAACAAACATCACAGGATGGTGGTGCTTTTTTTGCTGCTGTTTGTGTTTGGCATGATGCCTGTCATAAAATTTTTATCATGTGGACAAGAAAGGGAATTGTTTATAAATTTGGCCTATAACAAAGCATCCAGTTTGTGCCAACCTTCACTAATATTAACGTTACAATTCTTTGTGTATTTAATAATAGAAGATTCAAGGATATTTCTTGTGGTAAAGGAGATACAGTTAATAACTAAATTGGCATCACTCCAGTCAATACAGTGGTCATAATTTTCAACATGATTAAACAAAGCAATTGATTCTTGTTCTATTCTCATACTATATTTATGTTGCTTAAGTCTAATATAAAGATCCTTACCAGTCTGCCCACCATAAAACATGTTACAATTTTTGCAAGGTATTCTGTAAACACAGCCCACAGAATTTTCTGGAGTTTTTGATTAAGATATTTTTTGTGGTAATGTTATTGCTGAAGGCTACATTTACATTAAAAGATTTAAGCAACCAAGGAAATAATGTAAAATTATCACTAAAAGGGAGAATTAAAAGATTCTTGGTATCAAGGGGAAGTTTAGGTTTAACTCTATAAAATGATTTTTTTGCCAAATTAAGGGATTTATCAATGAATTTTAGAATTGGTTATTGTACTAGTGCATTATTTAACCCCACATTATCATAGATATACAGTTATTGTACTAGTGCATTATTTAACCCTACATTATCATAGATGTACAGTTATTGCCTTATATAACATCAGCTATAAAAGAGAAAAAATGGGAACGTCAGTGAAGGGGGCTAATGGGGAGGTAATAACAATTAGTGGTGAAGTGAGAAGATGGAGTGAGTATTGTAAAGGTTTGTTGAATGTATTTGATGATAGAGTGGCAGATATAGGGTGTTTTGGTCGAGGTGGTGTGCGAGGTGAGAAGGGTCAGGGAGAATGGTATGGTAAACAGAGAAGAGGTAGTGAAAGTTTTGCGGAAGATGAAAGCCGGTAAGGCAGTGGGTTTGGATGGTATTGCAGTTGAATTTATAAAAGAAAATTGGTTGACTGTGTTGTTGACTGGTTGGTAAGGATATTCAGTATTCATGGTTCATGGTAAAGTGCCTGAGGATTGGTGGAATGCATGCATAGTGCCATTGTACAAAGACAAAGGGGATAAAGGTGAGTATTCAAATTACAGAGGTATAAGTTTGTTTTTCAACCCATATATATATATATATATATATATATATATATATATATATATATATATATATATATTGAAGCTTATTGATACAGTGGTGAAATTGATGAGAACTGCTATTGACGTTTGTGTGAATAAATTGTACATTTCCTTTTCCATAGCCAGAGGTTGAACCATTATGTGACATTCATTTTTTTTCATTCATTTCAAGCTAAAAGTTTGTTTTCTAAATTGTTTCTTACATTTTTCATATGTATATATATGTATGTGTGTGTGTGTGTGTGTATGTGCGTATGTGTGTGTATGTGTGTGTGTGTGTATATGTATATATATATGTATATTATCCCTGGGGATAGGGGTGAAAGAATACTTCCCACGTATTCCTCGCGTGTCGTAGAAAGCGACTAGAGGGGACGGGAGCGGGGGGCCGGAAATCCTCCCCTCCTTGTATTAACTTTCTAAAATGGGAAACAGAAGGAGTCACGCGGGGAGTGATCACCCTCCTCGAAGGCTCAGAGTGGGGTGCCTAAATGTGTGTGGATGTAACCAAGATGTGAAAAAAGGAGAGATAGGTAGTATGTTTCTTTTGAGGAAAGGAACCTGGATGTTTTGGCTCTGAGTGAAACGAAGCTCAAGGGTAAAGGGGAAGAGTGGTTTGGGAATGTCTGGGGAGTGAAGTCAGGGGTTAGTGAGAGGACAAGAGCAAGGGAAGGAGTAGCAATACTCCTGAAACAGGAGTTGTGGGAGTATGTGATAGAATGTAAGAAAGTAAATTCTCGATTAATATGGGTAAAATTGAAAGTTGATGGAGAGAGGTGGGTGATTATTGGTGCATATGCACCTGGGCATGAGAAGAAAGATCATGAGAGGCAAGTGTTTTGGGAGCAGCTGAATGAGTGTGTTAGCGGTTTTGATGCACGAGACCGGGTTATAGTGATGGGTGATTTGAATGCAAAGGTGAGTAATGTGGCAGTTGAGGGAATAATTGGTATGCATGGGGTGTTCAGTGTTGTAAATGGAAATGGTGAAGAGCTTGTAGATTTATGTGCTGAAAAAGGACTGATGATTGGGAATACCTGGTTTAAAAAGCGAGATATACATAAGTATACTTATGTAAGTAGGAGAGATGGCCAGAGAGCGTTATTGGATTACGTGTTAATTGACAGGCGTGCGAAAGAGAGACTTTTGGATGTTAATGTGCTGAGAGGTGCAACTGGAGGGATGTCTGATCATTATCTTGTGGAGGCTAAGGTGAAGATTAGTATGGGTTTTCAGAAAAGAGGAGTGAATGTTGGGGTGAAGAAGGTGGTGAGAGTAAGTGAGCTTGGGAAGGAGACCTGTGTGGGGAAGTACCAGGAGAGACTGTGTACAGAATGGAAAAAGGTGAGAACAATGGAAGTAAGGGGAGTGGGGGAGGAATGGGATGTATTTAGGGAATCAGTGATGGATTGCGCAAAAGATGCTTGTGGCATGAGAAGAGTGGGAGGTGGGCTGTTTAGAAAGGGTAGTGAGTGGTGGGATGAAGAAGTAAGAGTATTAGTGAAAGAGAAGAGAGAGGCATTTGGACGATTTTTGCAGGGAAAAAATGCAATTGAGTGGGAGAAGTATAAAAGAAAGAGACAGGAGGTCAAGAGAAAGGTGCAAGAGGTGAAAAAAAGGGCAAATGAGAGTTGGGGTGAGAGACTATCAGTAAATTTTAGGGAGAATAAAAAGATGTTCTGGAAGGAGGTAAATAGGGTGCGTAAGACAAGGGAGCAAATGGGAACTTCAGTGAAGGGCGTAAATGGGGAGGTGATAACAAGTAGTGGTGATGTGAGAAGGAGATGGAATGAGTATTTTGAAGGTTTGTTGAATGTGTCTGATGACAGAGTGGCAGATATAGGGTGTTTTGGTCGAGGTGGTGTGCAAAGTGAGAGGGTTAGGGAAAATGATTTGGTAAACAGAGAAGAGGTAGTAAAAGCTTTGCGGAAGATGAAAGCCGGCAAGGCAGCAGGTTTGGATGGTATTGCAGTGGAATTTATTAAAAAAGGGGGTGACTGTATTGTTGACTGGTTGGTAAGGTTATTTAATGTATGTATGACTCGTGGTGAGGTGCCTGAGGATTGGCGGAATGCGTGCATAGTGCCATTGTACAAAGGCAAAGGGGATAAGAGTGAGTGCTCAAATTACAGAGGTATAAGTTTGTTGAGTATTCCTGGTAAATTATATGGGAGGGTATTGATTGAGAGGGTGAAGGCATGTACAGAGCATCAGATTGGGGAAGAGCAGTGCGGTTTCAGAAGTGGTAGAGGATGTGTGGATCAGGTGTTTGCTTTGAAGAATGTATGTGAGAAATACTTAGAAAAGCAAATGGATTTGTATGTAGCATTTATGGATCTGGAGAAGGCATATGATAGAGTTGATAGAGATGCTCTGTGGAAGGTATTAAGAATATATGGTGTGGGAGGCAAGTTGTTAGAAGCAGTGAAAAGTTTTTATCGAGGATGTAAGGCATGTGTACGTGTAGGAAGAGAGGAAAGTGATTGGTTCTCAGTGAATGTAGGTTTGCGGCAGGGGTGTGTGATGTCTCCATGGTTGTTTAATTTGTTTATGGATGGGGTTGTTAGGGAGGTAAATGCAAGAGTCCTGGAAAGAGGGGCAAGTATGAAGTCTGTTGGGGATGAGAGAGCTTGGGAAGTGAGTCAGTTGTTGTTCGCTGATGATACAGCGCTGGTGGCTGATTCATGTGAGAAACTGCAGAAGCTGGTGACTGAGTTTGGTAAAGTGTGTGGAAGAAGAAAGTTAAGAGTAAATGTAAATAAGAGCAAGGTTATTAGGTACAGTAGGGTTGAGGGTCAAGTCAATTGGGAGGTGAGTTTGAATGGAGAAAAACTGGAGGAAGTGAAGTGTTTTAGATATCTGGGAGTGGATCTGTCAGCGGATGGAACCATGGAAGCGGAAGTGGATCATAGGGTGGGGGAGGGGGCGAAAATTTTGGGAGCCTTGAAAAATGTGTGGAAGTCGAGAACATTATCTCGGAAAGCAAAAATGGGTATGTTTGAAGGAATAGTGGTTCCAACAATGTTGTATAATTGCGAGGCGTGGGCTATGGATAGAGTTGTGCGCAGGAGGATGGATGTGCTGGAAATGAGATGTTTGAGGACAATGTGTGGTGTGAGGTGGTTTGATCGAGTAAGTAACGTAAGGGTAAGAGAGATGTGTGGAAATAAAAAGAGCGTGGTTGAGAGAGCAGAAGAGGGTGTTTTGAAATGGTTTGGGCACATGGAGAGAATGAGTGAGGAAAGATTGACCAAGAGGATATATGTGTCGGAGGTGGAGGGAACGAGGAGAAGAGGGAGACCAAATTGGAGGTGGAAAGATGGAGTGAAAAAGATTTTGTGTGATCGGGGCCTGAACATGCAGGAGGGTGAAAGGAGGGCAAGGAATAGAGTGAATTGGAGCGATGTGGTATACAGGGGTTGACGTGCTGTCAGTGGATTGAATCAAGGCATGTGAAGCGTCTGGGGTAAACCATGGAAAGCTGTGTAGGTATGTATATTTGCGTGTGTGGACGTGTGTATGTACATGTGTATGGGGGGGGGTTGAGCCATTTCTTTCGTCTGTTTCCTTGCGCTACCTCGCAAACGCGGGAGACAGCGACAAAGTATAAAAAAAAAAAAAAAAAAAAAATCAATGAAAGATCTAGGATACTTTAACTTTGATCTGATAGATGATATCTTCTCAAACTCATCATTATCAAATTCTCAACTACATATATGTAATGCCCAAAGGAACATCAACGGAAATGAGGATGACTTAACTCTGTCATGTTGAGCTCTGTAATAATGAATATATGAACAAACATTGGTAGGCTTTCTGTATATGCTAAACTTAAACATGTGCACTTATTGCTCATATTTTTCTTTCTTTCATACTTAGCAAGGTAGCCTCAGGAACAGAAGAAAGGCCACACCTACTCACATCCATTCTCTAGCTACCACATGAGATGCCCTGAAACCATAGCTCCCTGTCCACAACCAAGCCATACAGACTTTTCCATGGTTTACCCAGGATGCTTCACATGCTCTGGTTCAATCCACTGACATCATGTCAACCCCAGTATACCACATTCACTATCATATGCATGCCTTTCACCCTCCTGCATATCTAACCCCTAGTCATTCAGAATCTTTTTCATTCCATCCTTCTATCTTCAATTTGGTCTCCCCTTCCTTGTTCCCTCCACCTGTAACACAAATATCCTCTTTCTCATTCTCTCCTTGTCCAAACCATTTTTGTACACCCTCTTCTGCTCTCTCAACCATACTCTTTTCAGTACCACACATCTCTCTTACCCTTTCATTACTTAATCAAACCACCTTACACTACATATTGTCCTCAAGCATTCAACTTCCACTTTCAACACATCTTTTCTCCAACAGCCTTATTCATAGCTCATGCCTTGCCTCCATGTTACATTGTTAGGACTACTATACCTTCAAACATAACTATTTTTGCCCTCTCAGTTGTCCCTCAGTGTATTTACATGCAAAAGTATGACTTTAGCATCCCTATCAATTAGAACATCAAGTAATGCTTGCTTAACCCCATTCACCTATACATATGTTCAATGCTTGAAGTGCAAAATTTTAACAAGAGGGATGTAGGGAGTGTGGGTTAGGAAAGAGGCCCAAAAGTATACTCTTCAAGTGAAAACTGAGGAAAAAGCAACCAAGGAAGTGCATAATGCTACTTTATGGTGACATTTGAGAGAATATAAAAAAAAAAAAAAAAAAAAAAAAAAAAACGTTAACCATCCCCTTATGTAGACAAAAAGGGGGATGCCATCTCCCTTAATTCTGACCCAATTTATGTATATCCCCTTTTTTTTAAACCTGGTATTCTCAATTATAAGTCCTATTTAGCACACATCTTGACAAGCTGTTCATTTTTAATCACAATGGGTTGCCCACCCCAAAATTACTCTCAGCTGCAATATTAACTACTCTTGCATTCAAATCGCTTATCACTATTATTTGATCCCTCACATTAAGAATGCTGATGCAATCACCCAACTCCCAGAATATTCACCTCTTCCTTACTCCTCTCATTATCTGGTGCATAGGCAGTTACAGTCACCCACCTTTGGTAATCCACTTTAATTTTCACCTACATCAATCTTGGGCTCACTTCATCAAACCCCTTCACACATTCCAACAATTCCTTCTTCAGCTTAAGTGCCACCCCCTTCCTGTGCGCACTCTTACACTAACCCCAGATTTTACCTCTAGTACATTCACAACCCTTTCATTCCTCTTTCCCTTGAGCTTTGTTCAACTCTGAGATGGAATATCCAGGTTCTTCTGCCCATACATTTCATAATCTTAGAGCTACCTGCTGCTGCTGAGCCAATGTATGTGAATCACTAGATACAGAACATCTTTAAACTGAATCAAATATATTGCAGCTCTCAAAGATGTTCTACATTACCTACTCTGTTAATTCAGATCTTCCTACCAGCAGTCTACAGCTGAATATATGTATGATTCTCATACTTTTTAAAAAAATGTAAATTGCCTGTAGCTCTGTCATTATACACTTACTGATATCTGCATGGAAATCCAAAACCTTCTCCAAGTAGCTCTATAGTTCAAAACAACAAAGTACCCTTCTTCATTTTAAACATAATTGTATAAACTAACCTGGCTCACACTGCTGATTGAACTTTTTTGGATGTTAACCAATATGCAAGCTAAAACCTCACTGAATAAGCCTGTGCTAACAACAAGGAACAAATGCTTCACTCAAATTTATGGTCTGTGAATAAATGACCCACAGAAGAGGTTTTAGAAATGGGGGATAATCTATCAGGGTAGCTAAACTTCTTTGTTTCAAGGTCCAACTATTTTGAAAAAGATGATATGCCAAGAAAGTGTTCTTGCTATTCTTTTGAATGCAAAAACTTACCATGCACAAGCACTATATGTAGCTGTTTAGGATTCACTTATGTTTCTTGTGAAGTCTTGAGGTATGTTAAAACTAAGCAGCCTGAGAAAACTTGCAATCAAGAAAACTTCTTTGTCCCTTTTACTAGTATCAGATCCTTGATTAACTTGAATTTACAATTCTTGATCAGAGTTGGTCTTATGACAATTGTTTGAATCAAATTCAAAACTGGTAAAAGATGAGGACTTTCTATTCTTTTCTTGCAGATGACATACTACAAACAAACTCTAAAATAAATACAATCATTACCGAAAATGTGAGGTTCTTCAACGTCTAGTAATCGAAGATAGTGTACATAAGCAACCACGAAAACGTACTGGCTTGTCACTAAAACTACAAGTCCATCTTGCTAGCACAATGATTGTGATGATTCTAAACCATCCATTCCCTTGTATGGGTCTATCCTTTTAATTGCTGCAAACAGTTGCTACGTGAAGAATGTAATTTACCCCCCAAATTTGTGCCCAACAACAATAGTTTTTCTCTTGTTCTTACCAAATTCTTCAATATGTCATTGCAATGGTAAAACTATGTTAAAGAAATGTCTAAAATGCTACTAACCTTGAAAATTTCATCATCATCTGACATATCAGTCAAGTTATCATCAGAAAGATTCCATTCATATTCGACATTCTCAAACATAGACTTCTTCTGCTGCTGTGCTTGGGTCAGCTGAAACAAACAAAGAACCATCAGAAAACACTACAGCTAAAACAATTGTGAAACTTATTACTTGCAAAAGCACTCATAAAAATATAGGTTTTAAAATCTGATAAAACTTTTTCCTCCAAGGCAGTGCCCTGTCAGCATGTGAAATTTCTCTGGAAAAATGGGGGATAGGGTCTAATTCTCTGTTTTCCTGGTGGTGGTGGTGGTGGTGGGATACTGACTTTCCTGACCAGTCACTATCCTCCTAGCTACATACTAGCAGCTTGATTGTTTCAGGCCCCCTTCAAGCACATCAAAAACTGCTACAGAGATGACATCATCAACCCACTTGCTCTTAGCTGCTTATTGCTCAAAATTTGAATACTAGATACCAACTCAGAAGCAGCCTCAACTGAGAGAGTTACAAAGAGTAACACAGATACACAGACCACACAGATCCAAGGGAGATGAATTGGCCTAAAAAAAAAAAAGAAAAAAAAAGCAGTAGAAATTGAAAGCAAGCAAAAGTCTCTCCCTACCCTCCATTCCCACTGGCACGTGCCAAATGGAAAACAGGTAGAAAAAAATACCAAAATACCTTGCAGGATTAATAAACCTGTAGGAAATGCTTATGGGAAAGTCACAAGGCAGAATAAACATGAATGTGTCATGAATCCGATCACTTTTTGTTATAAAGACAATATTAAGGATAAACTTGACTTCCAGCCTCACGATTTACTATCTATTTATCTATTTATTTTACTTTCTCACTGTCTCCCATGTAAGTGAGGTAGAGCAAGGAAGCAGACGAAAGAATTACCCAACCCACCCACATACATATGTATATACATACATGCCCACACAGGCACATATACATACCTATACATTTCAAATGTATACATACATATACATACACAGACAAACACATATATATATACACATGTACATGTTGAGAGTAAATGTGAATAAGAGCAAGGTTATTAGGTACAGTAGGGTTGAGGGTCAAGTCAATTGGGAGGTGAGTTTGAATGGAGAAAAACTGGAGGAGGTGAAGTGCTTTAGATATCTGGGAGTGGATTTGGCAGCGGATGGAACCATGGAAGCGGAAGTGAATCATGGGGTGGGGGAGGGGGCGAAAATTCTGGGAGTGTTGAAGAATGTGTGGAAGTCAAGAACATTATCTCGGAGAGCAAAAATGGGTATGTTTGAAGGAATAGTGGTTCCAGCATGTTGTATGGCTGCAAGGCGTGGGCTATGGATATAGTTGTGCGCAGGAGGGTGGATGTGCTGGCAATGATACGTTTGGGGACAATATGTGGTGTGAGGTGGTTTGATCGAGTAAGTAATAATAGGGTAAGAGAGAGGTGTGGTAGTAAAGGGAGTGTGGTTGAGAGGGCAGAGGGGGGTGTTTTGAAGTGGTTTGGTCACATGGAGAGAATGAGTGATGAGAGGTTGACAGGGAGGATATATGTGTCAGAGGTGGAGGGAACAAGGAGAGGTGGGAGACCAAGTTGGAGGTGGAAGGATGGACTGAAAAAGATTTTGAGTGATCGGGGCCTGAACATGCAGGAGGGCGAAAGGCGTGCAAGGAATAAAGTGAATTGGACCGATGTGGTATACCGGGGTCGACGTGCTGTCAATGGATTGAACCAGGGCATGTGAAGCATCTGGGGTAAACCATGGAAAGTTCTGTGGGGCCTGGATGTGGAAAGGGAGCTGTGGTTTCGGTGCATTATTACATGACAGCTAGAGACCGAGTGTGAACAAATGTGGCCTTTGTTGTCTTTTCCTAGCACTACCTCGCACACATGAGGGGGGAGGGGGTTGTTATTTCATGTGTGGCGGGGTGGCGATGGGAATGAATAAAGGCAGACAGTATGAATTATGTACATGTGTATATATGTATATGTCTGTGTGGGTATATATATGTATACGTTGAGATGTATAGGTATGTATATCTGTGTGTGTGGACGTGTATGTATACACATGTGTATGTGGGTGGTTTGGGCCATTCTTTCGTCTGTTTCCTTGTGCTACCTTGCTAACGCGTGAGACAGCGACAAAGCAAAATAAATATATAAGTATATACATATTCATACTTGCTGACCTCAGCCATTCCCGTCGCCACACATGAAATGGCACCCCCCCTCCCCCTGCACGCGCAAGGTAGCGCTGGGAAAAGACAACAAAAGCCACCCACATTCATTCACACTCAGTCTCTAGCTGTCATATGTAATGCACCGAAACCACAGCTCCTTTTCCACATCTAGGCCCCACAAAATTTTCCATAGTTTACCCCAGATGCTTCACATGCCCTGGTTCAATCCATTGACAGCACGTCGACCCCAGTATACCACATCGTTCCAATTCACTCTATTCTTTGCTCGCCGTTCACCCTCTTGCATGTTCAGGCCCCGATCGCTCCAAATCTTTTTCACTCCATCTTTCCACCTCCAATTTGGTCTCCCACTTCTTGTTCCCTCCACCTCTGACACATATATCCTCTTTGTCAATCTTTCCTCACTCATTCTCTCCATGTGACCAAACTATTCTAATTCACCCTCTTCTGCTCTCTCAAACACTCTCTTTTTATTACTGCACATCTCTCTTACCCTTTCATTACTTACTTGATCAAACCACTTCATACCACATATTGTCCTCAAACATCTCATTTCCAATACATCCACCCTCCTCCGCACAACCCTACCTATAGCCTATGCCTCGCAACCATATAACATTGTTGGAACCACTATTATTTCAAACATACCATTTTTGCTTTCCAAATTAATGTTCTCGCCTTCCACACATTCTTCAACGCTCCCAGAACCTTCGCCCCCTCCGCCACCCTGTGACTCACTTCCGCTTCCATGGTTCCATCTGCTGTTAAATCCACTCCCAGATATCTAAAACACTTCACTTCCTTCAGTTTTTCTCCATTCAAACTTACCTCACAATTGACTTGTCCCTTAACCCTACTGAATCTAATAACCTTGCTCTTATTCACATTTACTCTTCAGCTTTTTTCTTTCTCACACTTTCCCAAACTCAGTCACCAACTTCTCCAATTTCTCACATGAATCAGCCACCAGCGCTGTATCATGAGCGAATAACAACTGACTCATTTCCCAAGCCCTCTCATCCACATCAGACTGCATACTTTCCCCACTCTACAAAACTCTTGCATTCACCTCCCTAACCACCCTTTCCATAAACAAAGTAAACAACCATGGAGACATCATGCACCCCTGCCGCAAATCGACTTTCACTGGGAACCAATCACTTTCCTCTCTTCCTACTCGTACACATGACTTACATCCTCGATAAAGACTTTTCACTGCTTCAAGCAACTTGCCTCCCACACCATATAATCTTAATACCTTCCACAGAGCATCTCTATCAACTCTATCATATGCCTTCTCCAGATCCATAAACGCTAAATACAAATCCATTAGTTTTTCTAAGTATTTCTCACTTACATTCTACAAAGCAAACACCTGATCTACACATCCTTTACCACTTCTGAAACCATACTGCTCTTCCCCAGTTTGATGCTCTGTACATGCCTTCACCCTCTCAATCAATGCCCTCCCATATAATTTCCCAGCATTACTCACCAAACTTATATCTCTGTAATTTGAACACTCACCTTTATCCCCTTTGCATTTGAACAATGGCAGTATGCATGTATTCCGCCAATCCTCAGGTACTTCGCCATGAGCCATACATACAATGAATATCCTCACCAACCAGTCAACAACACAGTCACCCCCTTTTTTAATAAATTCCACTGCAATACCATCCAAACCCGCTGCCTTGCCGGCTTTCATCTTCTGCAAAGCTTTCACTATCTCCTCTCTGTTTACCAAACCATTCTCCCTGACCCTTTCACTTTGCACTCCATCTCGACCAAAACACCCTATTTCTGCCACTCTACCATCTAATACATTCAACAAACCTTCAAAATACTCACTCCATCTCCTTCTCACATCACCACTACTAATTTTCACCTCCCCATTTGCCCCCTTCACCGATGTCCCCATTTGTTCTCTTGTCTTACGCACTTTATTTACCTCCTTCCAAAACATCTTTTTATTCTTCCTAAAATTTAATGATACTCCCTCACCCCAACTCTCATTTGCCCTCTTTTTTACCTCTTGCACCTTTCTCTTAACATCTTGCCCCTTTCTTTTATACATCTCCCACTCATTTGCATTATTTCCCTGCAAAAATTGTCCAAATGTCTCTTCTCTTTCACTAATAATCTTACTTCTTCATCCCATCACTCACTACCCTTTCTAATCTGCCCACCTCCCACGTTTCTCATGCTACAAGCATCTTTTGCACAATCCATCACTGCTTCCCTGAATACATCCCATTCCTCCCCAACTCCCCTTACGTCCTTTGCTCTCACCCTTTTCCATTCTGCACTCAGTCTCTCCTGGTACTTCCTCACACAAGTCTCCTTCCCAAGCTCACTTGCTCTCACCACTCTCTTCACCCCAACATTCCCTCTTCTTACTATACCTATGTTATTTCTGCTGATGAAGAAAAATACAACAATTCTTACTCTCTCAAGGCAGGTGGCATGGGTTAATCAATGTTGGTATGTAATCAAAACATGGCCATGAAGAGATCAGTAGGTGAGAAGGTAACATGACATACCACTCTGTTATGATGATTGATTAATTGAATTATTCAGTGCCAAATTGTTACAAGTCCATAATCAAGCTCAATCTTGAAGATATTATGATTGCTGCTCTGAACTACATTTTCTGGGAGCTTATGCCATGCATCAAACAAATATCTTGTGCAGTCTAGATTAACTAGGAGACCTTTCAGTTTCAATTCCTTTCTTCCCATCTGTAATTCTGGTGCTACAGTAAAGAAGTTTTCAATAACGACATTGCTGAATCCTTTAAGTATTTTGAAACATTCTATCAATTTGCCCTGGTGGTATCTCCTGCTTAGAAAGAAAATGCTTCATTCCTGCAGTGTCTCCTCATATGGTTTGTTTCACAAGGAAGGAATCAATTTAGTTGCTCTTTGCTACACTGCTTCTAATTTAGGAATATCCTTACTTAAGTGGGGGAACTAAAACTGCACTGCATATTTGAGGTGTGGTCTAACTAGACTTAGGTATAGTGGAAACATCACATCCTTGCTTTTGTATGCAAAGTTTCCATTAATAAATCCTAATATCCTATTTGCTTCCTTGTCAGCTTCATTGCCATGCTACAAGAATTTGACCTATTGCAACCCAATAGGTCATATAAAAATTTTTGCTGCAGTTACCTACCTGTAACAGCTGTCATTGGCTGATGTTAAATGCCATTTGCCATTCACTAAACCATTCTGAGATTTCATCTAGATTCTCTAGTAATTCTAAATGTATCTTCTTTAGTTAACATGGCACTCCTGATCTTTGCGTCATCTGTAATCTTCATTACTAAGCAATTTAGCCCTATGTCAATATTGTTAATATAAATGAAAAATATTGGCCTAAGTACAGATCCCTGAGGGGCCCCACTTGTAACAAGTGACCACAGAGATGATTCCCCATTCGTTATGACTCTCTGCTTCCTAACACATAATCAGGCTTCAATCCAATTTCCTATAGAAGCCTAGTTACATGATAGGAAGCACAGAATTAGAGAGAGAGAAACTATGGGGTACAGACTCGAGTTTTTCAAATTTATAAACTTACATTTTTCTCATCTGCAGTTTGTCCCATGAACATGAGAGCATACCCACATGAAAGAGGAAAGTTTAGAGGAAAATTTTCTAGTAAGAAGACTACCTCAAGAAGGAATCTCGAGAGCCACATTAAAGCAAATGTGCTGTCTGAGGAAGGTGGCAGGTGAGCAACTGGTAATAGTTCCTTCAAAAACTTCTCACTCTAAAGAAGTTAAGATTTCCCTGTTACTGGAAGTAGCAAAGACTAGGGACACATAAGCCTCTGGACAAAAGACCTTTGTCACACCAGGACCCTTTCTAAGAAAGGGGTCCTGAGGTAATTTTCATTTTTTCATATTCAATTGCAATTTCCCAAGTAAGCAAGGTAGTGCCAAGAACAGATAAAGAAAGGGTGTGTCCACTCACATCCATTCTCTAGCTGTCTTAAGTAATGGTGTAAAAAAGATTTTGAGTGATTGGGGCCTGAATATGTAAGAGAGCAAAAGGCATGCATGGGATAGTTTGTATTGGAACGATGTGATATACTGGGGTTGAAGCACTATCCGTGGACTGAACCAAGACATGTGAAGCATCCGGAACAAATCATGTACTGAAATAGTTTTGATATATGGAGATCATGAATGAGGAGAAGTTGACAAAGATGATATGTGTGTCAGAAGAGGAGGAAACAAGGAGAAGGGGGAGACCATATTAGAGATGGAAGTATGGAGTGAAAAATATTTTGTGTGACTGGGGTCTGAACATGTGGGAGGGAGAAAGGCATGCAAGGGATGGAGTAAATTGTAATGGTACAATGGTAGATGTGCTACTATTGGATAATGTGAAGTGGCTGGTGGAAACCATAAAAAGGTGTGTGTGACCTGGTTGTGAATGGGAAGCTGTGGTTTTGATGCATTACACATGACAGACAGAGAATGGATAAGAGCACATGCAACCTTTCTTCATCTGTTCCTGACACTACCTTGCAAATGCAAGAAACAGCAATCAAGTATGAAAAAAAAATGACAAAGTAGTGACTTTAAGGAATAAGATGATGATTTCTATGATAATCTATTTGAACCCCCAATGACTATTAAGGGAAGAAACAGCCTTAAAACCAAGTACACAAATTATTGCAGTACTAAGGACATTTTAAAGGGAATATAGCTCCTAACAAAGTTTTGTTTTAAATGTCTTTTATATTTCATGTCTTTTATCTATTAATTTTTTTTATCTTATTATACTTTGTTGCTGTCTCCTGCGTCAGCGAGGTAGCGCAAGGAAAAAGACGAAAGAATGGCCCAACCCACCCATATACACATGTATATACATATACATCCACACACACACATATACATACCTATACATTTCAATGTATACAAATATATACATACACAGACATATACATATATACACATGTACATAATTCATACTTGCTGCCTTTATTCATTCCCGTCACTACCCCACCACACATAAAATGACAACCCCCTCCCCCCACATGCAGGCAAGGTAGGGCTAGAAAAAGACAGCAAAGGCCATATTCGTTCACACTTAGTCTCTAGCTGTCATGGACAATGCACCAAAATCACACCTTTCCACATCCAGGCCCCAAAGAACTTTCCATGGCTTACCCCAGACACTTCACATGCCCTGGTTCAATCCACTGACAGCACGTCGACCTTGATATACCACATCGTTCCAATTCACTCTATTCCTTTCACACCTTTCACCTTCCTACATGTTCTGGCCCCGATCGCTCAAAATCTTTTTCACTCCATCCTTCCACCTCCAATTTGGTCTCCCACTTCTACTCGTTCCCTCCACCTGACACATATATCCACTCTGTCAATCTTGCCTCACTCATTCTCTCCATGTGACCAAACCATTTCAAAACACCCTCTTTTGCTCTCTCAACCACACTCTTCTTACCACCACATATCTCTCTTACCCTTTCATTACTTACTCCTCTGCACAACTCTATCTATAGCCCACACCACGCAACCATATAACATTGTTGGAACCACTATTCCTTCATACATATCCATTTTTGCTTTCCGAGATAATGTTCTCGCCTTCCATACATTTTTCAATGTTCCCAGAACTTTCGCCCCCTTCCCCACCCTGTGATTCACTTGTGCTTCCATGGTTCCACCTGCTACCAAATCCACTCCCAGATATCTAAAACACTTCTCTTCCTCCAGTTTTTCTCCATTCAATCTTACCTCCCAATAGACTTATCCCTCAACCCTACTGTACCTAATAACCTTGCTCTTATTCAAATTTACTCTCAGCTTTCTTCTTTCATACACTTTACCAAACTCAGTCACCATCTTCTGCAGTTTCTCACCTGAATCAGCCACCAGTGCTGTATCATGATGAATTCATTCATGAGATCAAATTTCTTATTTTTTGATTATTTGGCTGGAGGAAATTCAAAAACAGACCAAGCTTAGGAATGAAAGGGTAAGAATATTCACACCCTCATCATAAGAATATGGTATGTACAATAATTTGTTTCATCTTATTTATTCACTTATTTTATTAATTATACTTTGACACTGTCTCCCACGTTAGCAAGGTAGTGCAAGCAAACAGACAAAAGAACCCCACATACATACACATGTATATACATACACGTCCACACAGGCATATATACATACCTATACATCTCAATGTATACATATATATACACACACAGACATTATTATTATTTTTTTATTTTGCTTTGTTGCTGTCTCTCACGTTAGCGAGGTAGCGCAAGGAAACAGACAAAAGAATAGCCCAACCCACCCACATACACATGTATATACATACACGACCACACACACAAATATACATATCTATACATCTCAATGTATACATATATATACACACACAGTCATATACATATATACACATGTACATAATTCATACTGTCTGCCTTTATTCATTCCCATCGCCACCCCGCCACACATGAAAAACAACCCCCTCCCCCCTCTTGTGTGTGAGGTAGCACTAGGAAAAGACAACAAAGGCCACATTGGTTCACATTCAGTCTCAAGCTGTCATGTAATAATGCACCGAAACCACAGCTCCCTTTCTACATCCAGGCCCCACAGAACTTTCCATGGTTTACCCCAGACGCTTCACATGCCCTGGTTCAATCCATTGACAGCACCTTGACCCCGGTATACCACATTGTTCCAATTCACTCTTTTCCTTGCACGCCTTTCATGCTCCTACATGTTCAGGCCCCAATCATTCAATATCTTTTTCACTCCATCTTTCCACCTCCAATTTGGTCTTCCACTTCTCCTCGTTCCCTCCACCTCTGACACATATATATTCTTGGTCAATCTTTCCTCACTCATTCTCTCATGTGACCAAACCATTTCAAAACACCCTCTTCTGCTCTCTCAACCACACTCTTTTTATTACCACATATTTCTCTTACCCTATCATTACTTACTCAATCAAACCACCTCACACCACATATTGTCCTCAAACATCTCATTTCCAGCACATCCACCCTCCTGCGCACAACTCTATCCATAGCCCATGCCTCGCAACCATATAACATTGTCGGAACCACTATTCCTTCAAACATACCCATTTTTGCTTTCCGAGATAATGTTCTCGACTTCCACACATTCTTCAATGCTCCCAGAACTTTCGCCCCCTCCCCCACCCTATGATTCACTTCCACTTCCATGGTTCCATCTGCTGCCAAATCCACTCCCAGATATCTAAAACACTTAACTTCCTTCAGTTTATCTCCATTCAAACTTACCTCCCAATTGACTTGTCCCTCAACCCTACTGTACCTAATGACCTTGGTCTTATTCACATTTACTCTCAGCTTTCTTCTTTCACACAATTTACCAAATTCAGTCACCAGCTTCTGCAGTTTCTCACCCAAATCAGCCACCAGCGCTGTATCATCAGTGAACAGCAACTGACTCACTTCCCAAGCTCTCTCATCTACAACAGAATGCATACTTGCTCCTCTTTCCAAAACTCTTGCATTTACCTCCCTAACAACCCCATCCATAAACAAATTAAACAACCATGGAGACATCACACACCCCTGCCGCAAACCTACATTCACTGAGAACCAATCACTTTCCTCTCTTCCTACACGTACACATGCCTTACATCCTTGATAAAAACTTTTCACTGCTTCTAACAACTTGCCTCCCACACCATATATTCTTAATACCTTCCACAGATCATCTCTATCAACTCTATCATTTGCCTTCTCCAGATCCATAAATGCTACATACAAATCCATTTGCTTTTCTAAGTATTTCTCACATACATTCTTCAAAGCAAACACCTGATTTACACATCCTCTACCACTTCTGAAACCACACTGCTCTTCCCCAATCTGATGCTCTGTACATGCCTTCACCCTCTCAATCAATACCCTCCCATACAATTTACCAGGAATACTCAACAAACTTATACCTCTGTAATTTGGGCACTCACTTTTATCCCCTTTGCCTTTGTACAATGGCACTATGCAAGCATTCCTCCAATCCTCAGGCACCTCACCATGGGTCATACATACATTAAATAACCTTACCAACCAGTCAATAATACAGTCACCCCCTTTTTTAATAAATTCCAATGCAATACCATCCAAACCCGCTGCCTTGCCGGCTTCCATCTTCCGCAAATCTTTTACTACCTCTTCTCTGTTTACCAAATCATTTTCCCTAACCCTCTCACTTTGCACACCACCTCGACCAAAACACCCAATATCTGCCACTCTATCATCAAACGCATTGGATGGTATTGCAGCGGAATTTATTAAAAAAGGGGTTGATTGTATTGTTGACTGGTTGGTAAGGTTATTTAATGTATGTATGATTCATGGTGAGGTGCCTGAGGATTGGTGGAATGCTTGCATAGTGCCATTGTACAAAGGCAAAGGGGATAAAAGTGAGTGCCCAAATTACAGAGGTATAAGTTTGCTGAATATTCCTGGTAAATTACATGGGAGGGTATTGATTGAGATGGTGAAGGAATGTACAGAGCATCAGATTGGGGAAGAGCAGTATGGTTTCAAAAGTGGTAGAGGATGTGTAGATCAGGTGTTTGCCTTGAAGAATGTATGTGAGAAATACTTAGAAAAGCAAATGAATTTGTATGTAGCATATATGGGCCTGGAGAAGGCATATGACAGAGTTGATAGAGATGCTCTGTGGAAGATATTAAGAATATATGGTGTGGGAGGCAAGTTGTTAGAAGCAGTGAAAAGCTTTTGTCGAGGATGTAAGGCATGTGTATGTGTAGGAAGAGAGGAAAGTGATTGGTTGTCAGTGAATGTTGGTTTGTGGCAGGGGCGAATGATGTCTCCATCGTTGTTCAATTTGTTTATAGAAGGGGTTTTTAGGGAGGTGAATGCAAGAGTTTTGAAAAGAGGGGCAAGTATGCAATATGTTACTGATGAGAGAGCTTGGGAAATGAGTCAGTTGTTGTTCACTGATGATACAGCGCTGGCGGCTAATTCGGGTGAGGACTGCAGAAGCTGGTGACTGAGTTTGGTAAAGTGTGTCAAAGAAGAAAGTTAAGAGTAAATGTGAATAAGAGCAAGGTTATTACATACAGTAGGGTTGAGGGACAAGTCAATTGGGAGGTAAGTTTGAATGGAGAAAAACTGAAGGAAGTGAAGTGTTTTAGATATCTGAGAGTGGATTTGGCGGCAGATGGAACCATGAAAGTGGAAGTGAATCATTGGGTGGGGGAGGGGGAGAAAGTTCTGGGAGCGTTGAAGAATGTGTGGAAGTCGAGAACGTTATCTTGGAAAGCAAAAATGGGTATGTTTGAAGGAATAGTGGTTCCAACAATGATATATGGTTGTGAGGCGAGGGCTATAGATAGAGTTGTGCAGAGGAGGGTGGATGTGTTGGAAATGAGATGTTTGAGGACAATATGTGGTGTGAGGTGGTTTGATCAAGTAAGTAATGAAAGTGTTAGAGAGATGTGTGGTGGTAAGAAGAGTGTGGTTGAGAGAACAGAAGAGGGTGTTTTGAAATGGTTTGGTCACATGGAGAGAATGAGTGACGAAAGACTGACAAAGAGGATATATGTGTCAGAGGTGGAGGGAACAAGGAGAAGTGGGAGACCAAATTGGAGGTGGAAAGGAGTGAAAAAGATTTTGAGTGATCGGGGGCCTGAACATGCAGGAGGGTGAAAGGCGTACCCTCCACCTCTGACACATATATCCTCTCTGTCAATCTTTCATCACTCATTCTCTCCATGAGACCGAACCATTTCAAGACACCCTCTTCTGCTCTCTCAACCACACTCTTTTTATTACCACACATCTCTCTTACCCTTTCATTTCTTACTCGATCAAACCACCTCACACCAGATATTGTCCTCAAACATCTCATTTCCAGCACATCCTCCCTCCTCCGTACAACTCTATCCATAGCCCACGTCTCGCAACCATATAACATTGTCGGAACCACTACTCCTTCATACATACCTATTTTTGCTTTCCGAGATAACATTCTCGCCTTCCACACATTTTTCAACGCTCCCAGAACTTTCGCCCCCTCCCCCACCCTATGACTCACTTCCACTTCTATGGTTCCATCTGCTGCCAAATCCACTCCCAGACATCCATCTATCTATCTATCTATCTATCTACCTATTCATTTTATTATGTGTAGGATTTTGGACTGCATTATCCTCTCAACTTTACTGTTCCTGTAATCTGTAATAAAATACCTTCAAAATAAGACTGAATTCACCAATATATATAATTTTCTTTCAGTGTTATGACTGTTTACTCTTAAAACTTGTTTTCCCAAAATTTAACTATGACTGTTTACTCTTAAAACTTGTTTTCCCAAAATTTAACTATCACATTCTAATCCCCGCCATTCTCATGCCTCAAATGTTGTAGAAGAAAGCCAGGTTGTTTCTTAATCCAAAGTCAAAAATACTTCAACAAAAAGAATTTCATGGTTCAAAGGAGCACAAACTTCAAGACTTTTTAAAGCTTATGTTACAGCAGAGAAGCAATGGTCTTGTCAGAAAGAAAGATTGGGGAAATTTATCCCAAACAGGTCCAAACAGATTAATGCCAAAACCAAGAGACAAATGTTCTTCAGAGGCAAACACAGTGACAGACAAAAGCATTAATACAGCTTAGCAGACTGATCTGTAAAGTTATGGTACTGCAGAGTAAGGGTGGGAACAAGTAACTGGGTAATTCTTTACTTACTAGGTCTGGAAATTGATATTTACTGATGACCAGTTACATGCCATGGAAACAGGATAGTGTATAACTCAAATTCAAAAGAGAATTGGGCAATATAAACAGCTAAAACACTCTTCACATGCCAACCCTGCTAATATAACTTCAAACAATAGACTGCACTGAGGCTGAATTTATCTCAAAGTATTGTGTCACTTAAATCAATTATGAAAAGGAACTAACATGAAACAAGCAGAAATATGAAAATGTTGGAATAAGCATACCATATCCTCCATCAGCCTGCAGTTACGTTCATTTGCAATGTCCAGTGGATTCTTGCCGTTGTTATTCTCAATGCTGGGGTTGGCACCCACTCTCAGCAATAACCTCATGCACTCAGGTTTGTTGGAAATAACACAGTAATGCAGAGGCGTATTTCCTTCCAATGTCTGCCGATCCAATGAATGACTGTTTTGCACCAAGAAGTCCACTAGTGGAAGTGAAGCACCATTTTCCTGGTAAATTGCTACATGAAGAGCACATTCTCCAAGAGCTGTTAAAGGTAGCCCTAAATCAGCACCCTGAAATAAAAAGAATTCTTTTTTTTCACATAGTGTACATGAACCAGTTTCATTTGTGCTGCTCTAAATAAACAAAACAGCATACGAGACAGAAACCAATCAATTTGTAATAAACAGACAAATATCTTCTCTATCAATTCTTTATCAAGATCCAAATTTCTTCTACTCACTTCTCTATTACATTATCATTCACAGACTTTAGAAAAGCCTATGGATTCCACGTCTAATCATACTTTCACAATCTTTTAATGCTATGAAATGCTACTTTCTTCACCTATAACAAAAGGTTAAAATGCTGGATTAATACCTCAAATTCCTTAAGTCTGATCCCTCAAATGTTTATGTCCCAATATCAAAGTTCCAGGATACTATGTTCATCTACTTGAAGCTGCCTTAACCTGGTATACAGCAGGACAATCATGTATGAAAAAATAATATATACAAAGACATACATATACACATGGATACATGATTCATTCTTGCTTGCCTTCATCCATTCCCAATGCCACACAGCCCCACAAGGAACAGCACCGCCATCCCCTGTGAAGAAAGGCCACATCCACTCACATCCATTCTCTAGCTGTCGTGTAATCATATATTATGCACTATATATTCCAAAGTCCTTGCTGACAACTTCTTAAAAGTAGTTACCTGCCATGGAAGTAGAGAAAGAATATTTCTTTTTTCTTTCATATACATTCACCATTTCCCGCATCAGCGAGGTAGCGTTAAGAAAAGATGACAGAGCCTTAGAGGGAATATCCTCACTTGGTCCCCTTCTCTGTTCCTTCTTTTGGAAAATTAAAAATGGAAGGGGAAGATTTCCAGCCCCCACTCCCTCCCCTTTTAGTTGCCTTCTATGACATACAAGGAATAAATGGTAGGTATTCTTTCTCCCCTATCCCTACGGATATATGTATACAAATACAAACTTTCTTCCTACCCCAGGAGGCCCCTATATTTCTATGAGGCTCCAGCAGCACTCAAGAAACTGGTCATATCCAATGGTCAAGATCACAGATCATAAAGTTATAATGAGTATATGCTTATGTGCAGAGAAAGCAATGAAATGAATCATATGCATTCAGCGTCTTCTTTATGATAGTTGCATCATGTGCATAAGGGGTCTTGGGATATGTTGAAATTATGTTGGCAGTGTTGCAGCAGTGGGTGATATCCAGAGAACAGACAGGAAAGTGTGACTTGTGTTTGACTGAGGTGTGATTCTGAGATTTGGTTACTTTGAGTTTGACAGCGAGTTGAGAGGTTAGCAGTTTTGTTTTTGCTTGGTAATTTCAGTGTGTATAACTATCATCAGGGTTATATCTGTTGGGGGTGAAGGGATCTGAGAGTAGATGTAACTGAGGTATAAGACTGAATATTTCTTCATGAGTTTTTGGTTAGTTATAGAGTGGTTTGAGTGGAAGAGGTCTAGTCCTGTTTCAAGGAACTGAGTGCTGAGCATATTGAGGGGTCACTGCACTGAGGAGCTTTGTTTCACTGTGAAGAGGTTGAGAATCTGTAGTTGCTAGAAATCCAGGTTTGTTATAACTACATATGAGGTGGGAGAACAAGCAAAAGAAGCATAGTTTAAAGTGAAGTGGATAAATTATTAGTATAAGATGTTGAAGATGTATGTATGGTTCATGGTGAAGTGTCTGAGGATTGGCGGAATACATGCATAGTGCCATTGTACAAAGGCAAAGGGGATAAAGGTGAGTGTTCAAATCATAGAGGGGGATAGGGGAGAAAGAAACTTCCCACGCATTCCTCACGTGTCGCAGAAGGCGACTAAAGGGGATGGGAGCGGGGGGCCAGAAATCCTCCCCTCCTTGTATTTCAACTTTCTAAAAGGGGAAACAGAAGAAGGAGTCACGTGGGGAGTGCTCATCCTCCTCGAAGGCTCAGACTGGGGTGTCTAAATGTGTGTGGATGTAACCAAGATGAGAAAAAAGGAGAGATAGGTAGTATGTTTGAGGAAAGGAACCTGGATGTTTCGGCTCTGAGTGAAACGAAGTTCAAGGGCAAAGGGGAAGAGTGATTTGGGAATGTCTTGGGAGTAAAGTCAGGGGTTAGTGAGAGGACAAGAGCAAGGGAAGGAGTAGCAGTACTCCTGAAACAGGAGTTGCGGGAGTATGTGATCGAGTGTGAGAAAGTAAACTCCAGATTGATATGGGTAAAACTGAAAGTTGATGGAGAGAGATGGGTGATTATCGGTGCATATGCACCTGGGCATGAGAAGAAAGATCATGAGAGGCAAGTGTTTTGGGAGCAGCTGAATGAGTGTATTAGTCATTTTGATGCACAAGACCGGGTTATGGTGATGGGTGATTTGAATGCAAAGGTGAGTAATTTGGCAGTTGAGGGAATAATTGGTATACATGGGGTGTTCAGTGTTGTAAATGGAAATGGTGAAGAGCTTGTAGATTTATGTGCTGAAAAAGGACTGGTGATTGGGAATACCTGGTTCAAAAAGCGAGATATACATAAGTATACGTATGTAAGTAGGAAAGATGGCCAGAGAGTGTTATTGGATTACGTGTTAATTGATAGGCGCGCGAAAGAGAGACTTTTGGATGTCAATGTGCTGAGAGGTGCAACTGTAGGGATGTCTGATCATTATCTTGTGGAGGCGAAGGTGAAGATTTGTAGGGGTTTTCAGAAAAGAAGAGAGAATGTTCGGGTGAAGAGAGTGGTGAGAGTAAGTGAGCCTGGGGAGGAGACTTGTGTGAGGAAGTACCAGGAGAGAGGAGAGACTGAGTACAGAACGGAAAAAGGTGAGAGCAAAGGAGGTGAGGGGAGTGGGGGACGAATGGGATGTATTTAGGGAAGCAGTGATGGCTTGCGCAAAAGATGCTTGTGGCATGAGAAGCGTGGGAGGTGGGTTGGTTAGAAAGGGTAGTGAATGGTGGGATGAAGAAGTAAGATTATTAGTGAAAGAGAAGAGAGAGGCATTTTGATGATTTTTGCAGGGAAATAATGCAAATGAGTGGGAGATGTATAAAAGAAAGAGGCAGGAGGTCAAGAGAAAGGTGCAAGAGGTGAAGAAGAGGGCAAAAGAGAGTTGGGGTGAGAGAGTATCATTAAATTTTAGCGAGAATAAAAAGATGTTTTGGAAGGAGATAAATAAAGTGCATAAGACAAGGGAGCAAATGGGAACTTCAGAGAAGGGGGCTAATGGGGAGGGGATAACAAGTAGTGGTGACGTGAGAAGGAGACTGAGTGAGTATTTTGAAGGTTTGTTGAATATGTTTGATGATAAGAGTGGCAGATATAGGATGTTTTGGTCGAGGTGGTGTGCAAAGTGAGAGGGTTGGGGAAAATGATTTGGTAAACAGAGAAGAGGTAGTAAAAGCATTGTGGAAGATGAAAGCTGGCAAGGCAGCAGGTTTGGATGGTATTGCAGCGGAATTTATTAAAAAAGGGGGTGACTGTATTGTTGACTGCTTGGTAAAGTTATTTAATGTATATATGATTCATGGTGAGGTGCCTGAGGATTGGCGGAATACTTGCATAGTGCCATTGTACAAAGGCATAGGGGATAAGAGAGAGTGCTCAAATTACAGAGGTATAAGTTTGTTGAGTAATCCTGGTAAATTATATGGGAGGGTATCGATTGAGAGGGTGAAGGCATGTACAGAGCATCAGATTGGGGAAGAGCAGTGTGGTTTCAGAAGTGGTAGAGGATGTGTGGATCTGGTGTTTGTTTTGAAGAATGTATGTGAGAAATACTTAGAAAAGCAAATGGATTTGTATGTAGCATTTATGGATCTGGAGAAGGCATATGATAGAGTTCACAGAGATGCTCTGTGGAAGGTATTAAGAATATATGGTGTGGGAGGCAAGCTGTTAGAAGCAGTGAAAAGTTTTTATTGAGGATGTAAGGCATGTGTATGTGTAGGAAGAGAGGAAAGTGATTGGTTCTCAGTGAATGTAGGTTTGCGGCAGGGGTGTGTGATGTCTCCATGGTTGTTTAATTTGTTTATGGATGGGGTTGTTAGGGAGGTGAATGTAAGAGTTTTGGAATGAGGGGCAAGTATGCAGTCTGTTGTGGATGAGAGAGCTTGGGAAGTGAGTCAGTTGTTGTTCGCTGATGATACAGCGCTGGTGGCTGATTCATGTGAGAAACTGCAGAAGCTGGTGACTGAGTTTGTAAAGTGTGTCTAAGAAGAAAGTTAAGAGTAAATGTGAATAAGAGCAAGGTTATTAGGTACAGTAGGGTTGAGGGTCAAGTCAATTGGGAGGTAAGTTTGAATGGAGAAAAACTGGAGGAAGTAAAGTGTTTTAGATATCTGGGAGTGGATCTGGCAGTGGATGGAACCATGGAAGTGGAGGTGAATCATAGGGTGGGTGAGGGGGCGAAAATTCTGGGAGCCTTGAAGAATGTTTGGAAGTCGAGAACATTATCTCGGAGAGCAAAAATGGGTATGTTTGAGGGAATAGTGGTTCCAACAATGTTGTATGGCTGCGAGGCATGGGCTATGGATAGAGTTGTGCGTAGGATGGTGGATGTGCTGGAAATGAGATGTTTGAGGATAATATGTGGTGTGAGGTGTTTTGATCGAGTAAGTAATGTAAGGGTAAGAGAGATGTGTGGAAATAAAAAGAGTGTGGTTGAGAGAGCAGAAGAGGGTGTTTTGAAATGGTTTGGTCACATGGAGAAAATGAGTGAGGAAAGATTAACCAAGAGGATATATGTGTCAGAGGTGGAGGGAACGAGGAGAAGTGGGAGACCAAATTGGAGGTGGAAAGATGGAGTGAAAAAGATTTTGAGTGATTGGGGCCTAAATAAATATAAATAAATAAGTTTGTTGAGTATTTCTGGGAAATTATTTACTTATTTATTTTGCTTTGTCGCTGTCTCTCGCATTAGCGGGGTAGCGCAAGGAAAGAGACAAAAGAATGGCCCAACCCACCCACATACACATGTATATACATACACGTCCACACACGCAAATATACATACCTATACATCTCAATACACACATATATATACACAGACAGACATATACATATATGCACATGTACATAATTCATACTTTCTGCCTTTATTTATTTCCATCGCCACCTCGCCACACATGGAATAACATCCCCCTTCCCCTCATGTATACGAGGTAATGCTAGGAAAAGACAACAAAGGCCACTTTCATTCACACTCAGTCTCTAGCTGTCATGTAATAATGCCCCGAAACCACAGCTCCCTTTCCACATCCAGGCCCCACAGAACTTTCCATGGTTTATCCCAGACGCTTTACATGCCCTGGTTCAATCCATTGACAGCACGTTGACCCCGGTATACCACATCGTTCCAATTCACTCTATTCCTAGCCCGCCTTTCACCCTCCTGCATGTTCAGGGCCCGATCACTCAAAATCTTTTTCACTCCATCTTTCCACTTTCCAATTTGGTCTCCCACTTCTCCTTGTTCCCTCCACCTCTGACACATATATCCTCTTGGTCAATCTTTCCTCACTCATTCTCTCCATGTGACCAAACCATTTCAACACACCCTCTTCTGCTCTCCCAACCACACTCTTTTTATTACCACACATCTCTCTTACCCTTACATTACTTACTCGATCAAACCACCTCACACCACATATTGTCCTCAACCTTTTCATTTCCAGCACATCCACCCTCCTCCGCACAACTCTATCCATAGCCCATGCCTCGCAACCATATAACACTGTCGGAACCACTATTCCTTCAAACATACCCATTTTTGTTTTCCAAGATAATGGTCTCGACTTCCACACATTCTTCAACGCTCCCAGAACTTTTGCCCCCTACCCCACCCTATGATTCACTTCCGCTTCCGTGGTTCCATCCCCTGCCAAATCCACTCCCAGATATCTAGAACACTTCACTTCCTCCAGTTTTTCTCCATTCAAACTTACCTCCCAATTGACTTGTCCCTCAACCCTACTGTACCTAATAACCTTGCTCTTATTCACATTTACTCTCAGCTTTTTTCTTTCACACACTTTACCAAACTCAGTCACCAGCTTCTGCAGTTTCTCACACAAATCAGCCACCAGTGCTGTATCATCAGAAAACAACAACTGACTCACTTCTCAAGCTCTCTCATCCACAACAGACTGCATACTTGCCCCCTTTTCCAAAACTCTTCCATTTACCTCCCTAACAACCCCATCCATAAATAAATTAGGCAACCATGGAGACATCACACACCCCTGCCACAAACCAACATTCACTGAAAACCAATCACTTTCCTCTCTTCCTACAAGTACAGATGCCTTACATCCTAAATAAAAACTTTTCACTGCTTCTAACAACTTGCCTTCCACACCATATATTCTTAATACCTTCCACAGAGCATCTCTAACAACTCTATCATATGGCTTCTCCAGATCCATAAATGCTACATACAAATCCATTTGCTTTTCTAAGTATTTCCTCACATACATTCATCAAAGCAAATAAATATCTGATCCACACATCCTCTACCACTTCTGAAACCACACTGCTCTTCCCCAATCTGATGCTTTGTACATGCCTTCACCCTCTCAATCAATACCCTCCCATATAATTTACCAGGAATACTCAACAAACTTATACCTCTGTAATTTAATCACTCACTTTTATCACCTTTGCCTTTGTACAATGGCACTATGCACGCATTCCGCTAATCCTCAGGCACCTCACCATGAGTCATACATACATTAAATACCCTTACCAACCAGTCAACAATACAGTCACCCCTTTTTTAATAAATTCCACTGGAATACCATCCAAACCCGCTGCCTTGCTGGCTTCCATCTTCCACAAAGCTTTTACTACCTCTTCTCTGTTTACCAAATCATTTTCCCTAGCCCTCTCACTTTGCACACCACCTCGACCAAAACACCCTATATCTGCCACTCTATCATCAAACACATTTAACAAACTTTCAATATACTCACTCCATCTCCTCACATCACCACTACTGTTATTACCTCCCCATTTGCCCTCTTCATTGAAGTTCCCATTTGTTCCCTTGTCTTACGCACTTTATTTACCTCCTTCCAAAACATCTTTTTATTCTCCCTAAAATTCAATGATACTCTCACACCCCACCTCTCATTTGCCCTCTTCTTCACCTCTTGCACCTTTCTCTTGACCTCCTGCCTCTTTCTTTTATACATCTCCCATTCATTTGCATTATTTCCCTGCACAAATCATCCAAATGCCTCTCTCTTCTCTTTCACTAATAATCTTATTCTTCATCCCATCACTCACTACCCTTTCTAATCTACCCACCTTCCACGCTTCTCATGCCACAAGCATCTTTTGTGCAAGCCATCACTGCTTCCCTAAATACATCCCATTCCTCCCCCACTCCCCTTACATCCTTTGGTCTAACCTTTTTCCATTCTGTACTCACTCTCTCCTGGTACTTCCTCACACAAGTCTCCTTCCCAAGCTCACTTACTCTCACCACTCGTTTCACCCCAACATTCTCTCTTCTTTTCTGAAAAACTGTAAAAATCTTCACCTTCACCTCCACAAGATAATGATAAGACATCCCTCCAGTTGCACCTCTCAGCATATTTACATCCAAAAGTCTCTCTTTCACGCGCCTATCAATTAAAACGTTATCCAATAACGCTCTCTGGCCATCTCTACTACTTACATAGGTATACTTATGTATATCTCTCTTTTTAAACCAGGTATTCCCAATCACCAATCCTTTTTCAGCACATAAATCTACAAGCTCTTCCCCATTTCCATTTACAACACTGAACACCCCATGTACACCAATCATTCCCTCAACTGCCACATTACTCACCTTTGCATTCAAATCACCCATCACTATAACCCGGTCTTGTGCATCAAAACTACTAACACACTCACTCAGCTGCTCCCAAAACACTTGCTTCTCATGATCTTACTTCTCATGCCCAGGTGCATATGCACCAATAATCACCCATCTCTCTCCATCCACTTTCAGCTTTACCCATATTAATCTAGAGTTTACTTTTTTACACTCTATCACATACTCCCACCACTCCTGTTTCAGGAGTAGTGCTACTCCTTCCCTTGCTCTTGTCCTCCCACTAACCCCTGACTTTACTCCCAAGACATTCCCAAACCAATCGTTTCACTCAGAGCCAAAACTTCCAGGTTCCTTTCCTCAAACATACTACCTATCTCTCCTTTTTTCTCATCTCGGTTACATCCACACACATTCAGACACTCCAATCTGAGCTTTCGAGGAGGATGAGCACTCCCTGCGTGACTCCTTCTTCTGTTTCCCCTTTTAGAAAGTTAAAATACATGGAGGGGAGGGTTTCCAGCCCTCCACTCCCGAAATTATATGGGAGGGTATTGATTGAGAGGGTGAAGGCATGTACGGAACATCAGATTGGGGAAGAGCAGTGTGGTTTCAGAAGTGGTAGAGGATGTATGGATCAGGTGTTTGCTTTGAAGAATGTATGTGAGAAATACTTAGAAAAAATGGATTTGTATGAAGCATTTATGGATCTGGAGAAGGCATATGATAGAGCTGATAGAGATGCTCTGTGGAAGGTATTAAGAGTATATGGTGTGGGAGGTAAGTTGCTAGAAGCAGTGAAAAGTTTCTACCAAGGATGTAAGGGATGTGTACGCGTAGGAAGAGAGGAAAGTGACTGGTTCCCAGTGAATGTCGGTTTGTGGCAGAGGTGCATGATGTCTCCATGGTTGTTTAATTTGTTTATGAATGGGGTTGTTAGGGAGGTGAATGCAAGAGTTTTGGAGAGAGGGGCAAGTAGGCAGTCTGTTGTGGATGAGAGGGCTTGGGAAGTGTCAGTTGTTGTTCGCTGATGATACAGCACTGGTGGCTGATTTGAGTGAGAAACTGCAGGAGCTGGTGACTGAGTTTGGTAAAGTGTGTGAAAGAAGAAAGCTGAGAGTAAATGTGAATAAGAGCAAGGTTCAGTAGGGTTGAGGGACAAGTCAATTGGGAGGAAAGTTTGAATGGAGAAAAACTGGAGGAAGTGAAGTGTTTTGGATATCTGGAAGTGGATTTAGCAGTGGATGGAACCATGGAAGCGGAAGTGAGTCACAGGGTGGGGGAGAGAGCGAAGGTTCTGGGAGCGTTGAAGAATGTCTCGAAGGCAAGAGCATTTATTTTGGAGAGTAATAATGGGTATGTTTGAAGGAACAGTGGTTCCAACAATGTTGTATGGTTGCGAGGTGTGGGCTATAGATAGGGTTGTGCGGAGGAGGATGGATGTGTTGTAAATGAGATGTTTGAGGACAATATGTGGTGTGAGGTGGTCTGATTGAGTGAGATGGTTCCAGGTACCACTTCAATGTTCCTGATCAGGGTAGTTGTACCATCCTGGGCAGCTGTTGTCAAACACTTACTATACCAGCCTTTTCCTTACAAAGATTTGATCCATACAAATGTGTGGTTTAAATCCTCATTGCTCAAATTCAACTTCATTACTTTCTTAGCACTCTCTCTTACTAACTTTCTGTTAGGAGAAATTAAATTATAATGCTTGTATGAAACATATCTAAAGAACATTACACCTAAGATAAAAAACGCAACAAAAGTCTAAATCAATTTACCTGAAAGTACACACGAAGAAGGCCATAAAGATCATTATTATTAATGACTTCCCTCAACTGAATCTGAAGTTCTTCTGGCGTTGCTGTTGTTGGCTGAACAAATGCCCGTCGAACATATTTTGATTGAATGAACTCTCTTCTTTCATCCCTGGAATTGTGAAACTGTGATATATCATACCCTCATTCAAAATTATATCAATACAACAAATGAAGATGTGCTAAGTTGCAGTGCTTCAAAGTCCAATTCTTTTCAAAATGTAATTAACTGTACTGGATATAAGTTAAGTCTTAAAGTCAAAATATCAAGTACAGTAATGTTCATATCTACACACAGTTAATCAAACAAATAACATTCCAATTTAGATGCCAGGTAACACTTTATAATGATACATCAACTTGGTATATTAGATGTGTGTTATGTTTTAGGATAATGTTAGTCATGCTAGATTTGACCTGAAAACACAATTGGTTTTGACCTTGAAACCTGCCCTTTTAACTATGACAGGTAGATTAATACTGTAAACAAACACACATTTATGACAGTTCTAATGGGTTTGAAAATACATAAAATATCTATAGTTCCTACTTTCATCATCCATAATAAATGCGAGAGTGCCTTTCCTACTCAAAGAATTACTGAAGTAATATTCACAAACTGACCTTTGGATATTTGCAGGGTGGAAAAAAAAGCAAGTAACATATAAACACAATAATGAGATGCAAGATGATTATTTATGAAAGAGGTTTTCAACCAGAACTGGAAACTATTACAACCATAAGAAAATAAATCAAGCAATAAGGCAGCCAGAGAATCAAAGCAACTACTTTGTGCTAGACATACTAATTATATCTGAAACAACCTCACAATAGAGGTGAATTATGCACCTGAGATAATTTTCTAACATGCATACTGTGCTTTCTACACAAAAATATATAAAATACTATTACTACAGCATGATCATAATCCAAATGTCCACACTAAAGCAAATGCTACAACAGGTATACAAAAAAAATGGGTGCTTTTATGATCTTTGCATATGAAATTATTTCTATGGTCACTGCTCACATTGGCAAAAATTCTGCTAATAAATAAACAGAAGTGATCATTCACATTCACCAGCTGCTAAATTTATTAATCCACTTTTTTTCTTTCTATTGAACAAATATTTTCCATGCCACATCTGCAATGCTCGGCCGTCCCAGGATGACCACTGCCACACTAATGCAGCAGATAAACTGGCTTCAGAAGCAGATTATTTACAAATTCACAGAATCAAACCTCAAATCATAAATCATTACTGTACTTTAATACTTTGGCTTTAACTTTTTTTGTCATATATGGCATGATACATGCCACTTTAGTCAAAATTATTTACTAAACTGACAAATACTTTAACAAAAATATGCACAGCACTAAAATCCAAATTTCAATAAAATGAGGCATGTCTGTAATGACGAAACACAAAAGGTTAAAATCAATCTCTATGAGAATAACTTAAAAAACTATGATCATATTAATGCTATTTGTTAAACTACAAAGTCTGCTTTCTGATTCCTGCTGCTGCCTAGAAACACGGCTAAGAGTGAGAGTCTTACTCACCACCTTCTTAGCCAATCTTCTCGTGAGTCACTGAGTAAAAAGAGTTTTATGTGGTCAAATGAATCAGAGCAAAAATTAGTATTTTCTATTTTTTCATGGTGACCATGAGTTTCAATGAAAAACTCAGTATTACTTTCTGGGCACTGTGAACTAGCTGTTCTCTGGTAAAGTAAATGTACAATGTAACCACCATACAAAATAATGGAATAAACTGGGACATTAGGTAATGGTCACAGTCCATAGAAAAAACTGAAAGGGACACAAAAGGTAATATATTTCAGAATGGTGTAACTTTACAATCATTCTTATCGAAGCTGTCACACATGGATCAAGAAATCACAACAGGAAAACAGACAACACTGTTTCAGAAATACATCTTGTGAGACTTACATTGTACTGGTGGGTTCAGGTTTTCTAGGTGAAGTAGCCTCTGTTACCTCATTGAAAGACTTGTTGGTCATATGCCGTGCAAGAAGCAACTGTGCTGTTCCCACCTTGATAAAAAGAAATGTAATAAAATGTTACAATTACAATACTTGGGCACATTCATTTTGAAAACAAAACATGATACACTTAGAGCTTTCACACTGAACATCACAAAATCATCCACCACATCAGGGATATTTCATTGAAATATCCCTGGGGATAGGGGAGAAAGAATACTTCCCACGTATTCCCTGCGTGTCGTAGAAGGCGACTAAAAGGGAAGGGAGCGGGGGGCTGGAAATCCTCCCCTCTCGTTTTTTTTTAATTTTCCAAAAGAAGGAACAGAGAAGGGGGCCAGGTGAGGATAATCCCTCAAAGGCCCAGTCCTCTGTTCTTAACGCTACCTCGCTATCGCGGGAAATGGCGAATAGTATGAAAAAAAAAAAAAAAAATCAAATTTGAAAAAAGTTTATAAACTGAAAAAAACAAAAAAAATCCCCAAGATAGTGTCTGGGAAAGATGAAAGATTCTCCAGTATATCTCTACGAAACTCAGAAAAAGCTGGCCTTCCCCAGTATTTGCTTTGAGTTCAATCATGGAAGCAACTGCTTGCTTATCTTAGGCCTTGCCTTCAGCTAATCTGAGACTGTCAAAAAGATGACATCACTTACTTACTCCTTGCAGCCCAACAGTTCAGAATTCACACATCAAGGGCATCAAGCCCAAAAGCAGTTACAATTGGAGGTGATATGCTATTCAAAAAATGAAAGAGAAGGGCAAAATAACTTAAGAAAACCAGGAAAGAAATTCTCATACGACACCACCATGGACAGAAAATGTTTTTCAATTTTCAAAACCTACATATCTCACTTCTGCAGTCTCTCCTGTAAGCATGAAAACACACCCACATGAAGAAAGGTTTAAAGAGAAATTTTCACATAAGAAGACTATCTCCAAAATAAAAAACAAGTACCTTCAATGATGATTAAGAAGCACACTAAAATCTCATCTAAAGCAGGAGTCCCTAGAGCTACAGATGGTAGATCCAAAATATTCAAATTCAGTGTACCTTGGAGAAAACATCATCCCTAACCTGTCACCAGAATTCCATATTAGGAGAATAGCTAAGGAAACAAAGTGGATTCCTATGTAGCATTTATGGATCAGGAGAAGGCATGTGATAGGGTTGATAGAGATGTTTCGTGGAAGGTTTTAAGAGCATATTGTGTGGGAGGCAAGGTGCTAGAAGCAGTGAAAGTTTTTACCAAGGATGTAAGGGATGTGTACGAGTAGGTAGAGAGGAGAGTGACTGGTTCCTAGTGAATGTCGATTTGCGGCTGGGGTGTATGATGTCCCCGTGGTTGTGTAATTTGTTAATGGATAGGGTGGTTAGGAAGGTAAATGCAAGAGTTTTGGAGAGAGGGGCAAGTGAGCACTATGTTGTGGATGAGAGGGCCTGTGAAGTGAGTCAGATGTTGTTTGCTGATGATACAGCTCTAGTGGCTGATTTGTGAGAAACTGCAGAGGCTGGTGATTGAGCTTGGAAAAGTGTGTGAAAGGAGAAAGTTGAGAGTAAATGTGAATAAGACCAAGGTTTTTAGGTTCAGTATGGTTGAGGGACAAGTTAATTGGGATGTAAGTATGAATGGAGAAAAATTGGAGGAAGTGAAGTGTTTTAGATATCTGGGAGTGGATTTGGCAGCAGATGGAACCATGGAAGCGGAAGTGAGTTACAGGGTGAGGAGGAGGCGAAGGTTCTGTGTGTGATTAGGAATGTGTGGATGGAGAGAACATTATCTTGGAGATCAAAAATGGGTATGTTACAAGGAGGGAGTAGTAGTTCCAACAATGTTATATACTTGCGAGGCATGGTGCTATAGATAGGGTTGTATGGAGGAAGGTGGATGAGTCGGAAATGAAATGTTTGAGGACAATATGTGGTGTGAGGTGGTTTGATTAAGTAAAAAGAGTATAGTTGAGAGAGCAGAAGAGGGTGTGCTGAAATGGTTTGGAGATATGGAGAGAATTAGTGAGGAAAAATTGACAAAGAGGATATATGAGTCAGAGGTGGAGGGAAGAAGAAGCAGGAGACCAAATTGGAGATGGAAGGAAGGATTGAATAAGATTTTCAGCGATTAGGGCCTGAACAAAGAGGAGGGTGAAAGGCGTGCAAGTAACAGAATGAATTGGAATGATGTGGTATATCGGGGTCAACATGCTGTCAATGCTCTGAACTAGGGCATGTGAGGCATCTGGGGCAAACCATGGAAAGCTCTGTGGGGTCTGGCTGTGGAGAGGGAGCTGTGGTTTCGGTTCATTACACACGACAGCTAGAGACTGAGTGTGAAAAAATATGGCATTTTGTCTGCATTCCTGGAACTACCTTGCTGAAGCAGGGGTAGCGATGTTGTTTTCCTGTGGGGGAGGGTAGTTACAGGAATGTATGAAGGCAAGTAAGTGTGTATGCATGCAGTGTCTCCGTATGTGTTTGTATATATTGATATGTATATGTATATATATATGTATATATATATACAGTTTCCATGTGAGAAACTGCAGAAGCTGGTGACTGAGTTTGGTAAAGTGTGTGAAAGAAGAAAGTTAAGAGTAAATGTGAATAAGAGCAAGGTTATTACGTACAGTAGGGTTGAGGGTCAAGTCAATTGGGAGGTAAGTTTGAATGGAGAAAAACTGGAGGAAGTAAAGTGTTTTAGATATCTGGCAGTGGATCTGGCAGCGGATGGAACCATGGAAGCGAAAGTGGATCATAGGGTGGGGGAGGGGGCGAAAATCCTGGGAGCCTTGAAGAATGTGTGGAAGTCGAGAACATTATCTCAGAAAGCAAAAATGGGTATGTTTGAAGGAATAGTGGTTCCAACAATGTTGTATGGTTGCGAGGCGTGGGCTATGGATAGAGATGTGCGCAGGAGGATGGATGTGCTGGAAATGAGATGTTTGAGGACGATGTGTAGTGTGAGGTGGTTTGATCGAGTAAGTAACGTAAGGGTAAGAGAGATGTGTGGAGATAAAAAGAGTGTGGTTGAGAGAGCAGAAGAGGGTGTTTTGAAATGGTTTGGGCACATGGAGAGAATGAGTGAGGAAAGATTGACCAAGAGGATATATGTGTCAGAGGTGGAGGGAACGAGGAGAAGTGGGAGACCAAATTGGAGGTGGAAAGATGGAGTGAAAAAGATTTTGTGTGATCGGGGCCTGAACATGCAGGAGGTTGAAAGGAGGGCAACGAATAGATTGAATTGGATCGATGTGGTATACTGGGGTTGACGTGCTGTCAGTGGATTGAATCAGGGCATGTGAAGCGTCTGGGGTAAACCATGGAAAGCTGTGTAGGTATGTATATTTGCGTGTGTGGACGTATGTATATACATGTGTATGGGAGTGGGTTGGGCCATTTCTTTCGTCTGTTTCCTTGCGCTACCTCGCAAACGCGGGAGACAGCGACAAAGCAAAAAAAAAAAAATATACATATATATATCTTTTTCGTCTGTTTCCTTGCGCTACCTCGCAAACGCGGGAGACAGCAACAAAGTATAAAAAAAAAAAAGAAAAAAAAATATCTTCTTTAATACTATTCGTTGTTTCCCACATCAGCAAGGTAGCGTTAAGAACAGAGGACTGGGCCTCTGAGGAAACATCCTCATCCAGCCCACTTCTCTGTTCCTTCCTTTGGGGGAAAAAAAAAAAAAAGAGAGGGGAGGATTTCCAGCCCCCCACTCCCTTCCCTTTTAGTCGCCTTCTACGACACGCAGGGAATACGTGGGAAGCATTCTTTTTCTCCTATCCCCAGGGAATATATATATATATATATATATATATATATATATATATATATATATATATATATATATATCTTTTTTTTTATACTTTGTCGCTGTCTCCCGCGTTTGCGAGGTAGCGCAAGGAAACAGACGAAAGAAATGGCCCAACCCCCCCCATACACATGTATATACATACGTCCACACACGCAAATATACATACCTACACAGCTTTCCATGGTTTACCCCAGACGCTTCACATGCCTTGATTCAATCCACTGACAGCATGTCAACCCCGGTATACCACATCGCTCCAATTCACTCTATTCCTTGCCCTCCTTTCACCCTCCTGCATGTTCAGGCCCTGATCACACAAAATCTTTTTCACTCCATCTTTCCACCTCCAATTTGGTCTCCCTCTTCTCCTTGCTCCCTCCACCTCCGACACATATATCCTCTTGGTCAATCTTTCCTCACTCATCCTCTCCATGTGCCCAAACCACTTCAAAACACCCTCTTCTGCTCTCTCAACCACGCTCTTCTTATTTCCACACATCTCTCTTACCCTTACGTTACTCACTCGATCAAACCACCTCACACCACACACTGTCCTCAAACATCTCATTTCCAGCACATCCATCCTCCTGCGCACAACTCTATCCATAGCCCACGCCTCGCAACCATACAGCATTGTTGGAACCACTATTCCTTCAAACATACCCATTTTTGCTTTCCGAGATAATGTTCTCAACTTCCACACATTCTTCAAGGCTCCCAGAATTTTCGCCCCCTCCCCCACCCTATGATCCACTTCCGCTTCCATGGTTCCATCCGCTGACAGATCCACTCCCAGATATCTAAAACACTTCACTTCCTCCAGTTTTTCTCCATTCAAACTCACCTCCCAATTGACTTGACCCTCAACCCTACTGTACCTAATAACCTTGCTCTTATTCACATTTACTCTTAACTTTCTTCTTCCACACACTTTACCAAACTCAGTCACCAGCTTCTGCAGTTTCTCACATGAATCAGCCACCAGCGCTGTATCATCAGCGAACAACAACTGACTCACTTCCCAAGCTCTCTCATCTCCAACAGACTTCATACTTGCCCCTCTTTCCAAAACTCTTGCATTTACCTCCCTAACAACCCCATCCATAAACAAATTAAACAACCATGGAGACATCACACACCCCTGCCGCAAACCTACATTCACTGAGAACCAATCACTTTCCTCTCTTCCTACACGTACACATGCCTTACATCCTCGATAAAAACTTTTCACTGCTTCTAACAACTTTCCTCCCACACCATATATTCTTAATACCTTCCACAGAGCATCTCTATCAACTCTATCATATGCCTTCTCCAGATCCATAAATGCTACATACAAATCCATTTGCTTTTCTAAGTCTTTCTCACATACATTCTTCAAAGCAAACACCTGATCCACACATCCTCTACCACTTCTGAAACCACACTGCTCTTCCCCAATCTGATGCTCTGTACATGCCTTCACCCTCTCAATCAATACCCTCCCATATAATTTACCAGGAATACTCAAAAACTTATACCTCTGTAATTTGAGCATTCACTCTTATCCCCTTTGCCTTTGTACAATGGCACTATGCACGCATTCCGCCAATCCTCAGGCACCTCACCATGAGTCATACATACATTAAATAACCTTACCAACCAGTCAACAATACAGTCACCCCCTTTTTTAATAAATTCCACTGCAATACCATCCAAACCTGCTGCCTTGCCGGCTTTCATCTTCCGCAAAGCTTTTACTACCTCTTCTCTGTTTACCAAATCATTTTCCCTAACCCTCTCACTTTGCACACCACCTCGACCAAAACACCCTATATCTGCCACTCTATCATCAAACACATTCAACAAACCTTCAAAATACTCACTCCATCTCCTTCTCACATCACCACTACTTGTTATCACCTCCCCATTTGCGCCCTTCACTGAAGTTCCCATTTGCTCCCTTGTCTTACGCCCTTTATTTACCTCCTTCCAGAACATCTTTTTATTCTCCCTAAAATTTAATGATACTCTCTCACCCCAACTCTCATTTGCCCTCTTTTTCACCTCTTGCACCTTTCTCTTGACCTCCTGTCTCTTTCTTTTATACATCTCCCACTCAATTGCATTTTTTCCCTGCAAAAATCGTCCAAATGCCTCTCTCTTCTCTTTCACTAATACTCTTACTTCTTCATCCCACCACTCACTACCCTTTCTAATCAACCCACCTCCCACTCTTCTCATGCCACAAGCATCTTTTGCGCAATCCATCACTGATTCCCTAAATACATCCCATTCCTCCCCCACTCCCCTTGCTTCCATTGTTCTCACCTTTTTCCATTCTGTACTCAGTCTCTCCTGGTACTTCCTCACACAGGTCTCCTTCTCAAGTTCACTTACTCTCACCACCCTCTTCACCCCAACATTCACTCTTCTTTTCTGAAAACCCATACAAATCTTCACCTTAGCCTCCACAAGATAATAATCAGACATCCCTCCAGTTGCACCTCTCAGCACATTAACATCCAAAAGTCTCTCTTTCGCACGCCTGTCAATTAACACGTAATCCAATAACGCTCTCTGGCCATCTCTCCTACTTACATAAGTATACTTATGTATATCTCGCTTTTTAAACCAGGTATTCCCAATCATCAGTCCTTTTTCAGCACATAAATCTACAAGCTCTTCACCATCTCCATTTACAACACTGAACACCCCATGTATACCAATTATTCCCTCAACTGCCACATTACTCACCTTTGCATTCAAATCACCCATCACTATAACCCGGTCTCGTGCATCAAAACCACTAACACACTCATTCAGCTGCTCCCAAAACACTTGCCTCTCTTGATCTTTCTTCTCATGCCCAGGTGCATATGCACCAATAATCACCCACCTCTCTCCATCAACTTTCAGTTTTACCCATATTAATCGAGAATTTACTTTCTTACACTCTATCACATACTCCCACAACTCCTGTTTCAGGCGTATTGCTACTCCTTCCCTTGCTCTTGTCCTCTCACTAACCCCTGACTTTACTCCCCAGACATTCCCAAACCACTCTTCCCCTTTACCCTTGAGCTTCGTTTCACTCAGAGCCAAAACATCCAGGTTCCTTTCCTCAAAAGAAACATACTACCTATCTCTCCTTTTTTCACATCTTGGTTACATCCACACACATTTAGGCACCCCACTCTAAGCCTTCGAGGAGGATGAGCACTCCCCACGTGACTCCTTCTTCTGTTACCCATTTTAGAAAGTTAATACAAGGAGGGGAGGATTTCTGGCCCCCCGCTCCCGTCCCCTCTAGTCGCTTTCTATGACACGCGAGGAAGACGTGGGAAGTATTCTTTCACCCCTATCCCCAGGGATAATATACACATATATATACATATACACATACACATATATATATATATATATATATTTCTTTCTTTTCTTTTTCTTTCAAACTGTTCGCCATTTCCCGCATTAGCGAGGTAGTGTTAAGAACAGAGGACTGGGCCTTTGAGGGAATACCCTGACCTGGCCCAATTCTCTGTTCCTTCTTTTGGAAAAAAAAAAAAAAAAAAAAAAAAAAAAAAAAAAAAACGAGAGGGGAGGATTTCCAGCCCCCCGCTCCCTCCCCTTTTAGTCGCCTTTTACGACACGCAGGGAATACGTGGGAAGTATTCTTTGTCCCCTATCCCCAGGGATATATATATATATATATATATATATATATATTTTTTTTTTTTTTTTTTTTTTTTGTCGCTGTCTCCCGCGTTTGCAAGGTAGCGCAAGGAAACAGACGAAAGAAATGGCCCAACCCACCCCCATACACATGTATATACATACATCCACACACGCAACTATACATACCTACACAGCTTTCCATGGTTTACCCCAGACGCTTAACATGCCCTGATTCAATCAACTGACAGCACGTCAACCCCGGTATACCACATCGCTCCAATTCACTCTATTCCTTGCCCTCCTTTCACCCTCCTGCATGTTCAGGCCCCGATCACACAAAATCTTTTTCACTCCATCTTTCCACCTCCAATTTGGTCTCCCTCTTCTCCTCGTTCCCTCCACCTCTGACACATATATCCTCTTGGTCAATCTTTCCTCACTCATTCTCTCCATGTGCCCAAACCATTTCAAAACACCCTCTTCTGCTCTCTCAACCACGCTCTTTTTATTTCCACACATCTCTCTTACCCTTATGTTACTTACTCGATCAAACCACCTCACACCACACATTGTCCTCAAACATCTCATTTCCAGCACATCCATCCTCCTGGGCACAACTCTATCCATAGCCCATGCCTCGCAACCATACAACATTGTTGGAACCACTATTCCTTCAAACATACCCACTTTGCTTTCCGAGATAATGTTCTCGACTTCCACACATTCTTCAAGGCCCCCAGAATCTTCGCCCCCTCCCCCACCCTATGATCCACTTCCACTTCCATGGTTCCATCCGCTGCCAGATCCACTCCCAGATATCTAAAACACTTCACTTCCTCCAGTTTTTCTCCATTCAAACTCACCTCCCAATTGACTTGACCCTCAACCCTACTGTACCTAATAACCTTGCTCTTATTCACATTTACTCTTAACTTTCTTCTTTCACACACTTTACCAAACTCAGTCACCAGCTTCTGCAGTTTCTCACATGAATCAGCCACCAGCGCTGTATCATCAGCGAACAACAACTGACTCACTTCCCAAGCTCTCTCATCCCCAACAGACTTCATACTTGCCCCTCTTTCCAAAACTCTTGCATTTACCTCCCTAACAACCCCATCCATAAACAAATTAAACAACCATGGAGACATCACACACCCCTGCCGCAAACCTACATATATATATATTGGGGAAGATTGGGGAAGAGCAGTGTGGTTTCAGAAGTGGTTGAGGATGTATGGATCAGGTGTTTGCTTTGAAGAATGTATGTGAGAAATACTTAGAAAAGTAAATGGATTTGTATGTAGCATTTATGGATCTGGAGAAGGCATATGATAAGAGTTGATAGAGATGCTCTGTGGAAGGTATTAAGAATATATGGTGTGGGAGGCAAGTTGTTAGAAGCAGTGAAAAGTTTTTATCGAGGATGTAAGGCATATGTACGTGTAGGAAGAGAGGAAAGTGATTGGTTCTCAGTGAATGTAGGTTTGCGGCAGGGGTGTGTGATGTCTCCATGGTTGTTTAATTTGTTTATGGATGGGGTTGTTAGGGAGGTGAATGCAAGAGTTTTGGAAAGAGGGGCAAGTATGAAGTCTGTTGTGAATGAGAGAGCTTGGGAAGTGAGTCAGTTGTTGTTCGCTGATGATACAGCGCTGGTGGCTGATTCATGTGGGAAACTGCAGAAGCTGGTGACTGAGTTTGGTAAAGTGTGTAAAAGAAGAAAGTTAAGAGTAAATGTGAATAAGAGCAAGGTTATTAGGTACAGTAGGGTTGAGGGTCAAGTCAATTGGGAGGTAAGTTTGAATGGAGAAAAACTGGAGGAAGTAAAGTGCTTTAGATATCTGGGAGTGGATCTGGCAGCGGATGGAACCATGGAAGCGGAAGTGAATCATAGGGTGGGGGAAGGGGCGAAAATCCTGGGAGCCTTGAAGAATGTGTGGAAGTCGAGAACATTATCTTGGAAAGCAAAAATGGGTATGTTTGAAGGAATAGTGGTTCCAACAATGTTGTATGGTTGCGAGGCGTGGGCTATGGATAGAGTTGTGTGCAGGAGGGTGGATGTGCTGGAAATGAGATGTTTGAGGACAATGTGTGGTGTGAGGTGGTTTGATCGAGTAAGTAATGTAAGGGTAAGAGAGCTGTGTGGAAATAAAAAGAGCGTGGTTGAGAGAGCAGAAGAGGGTGTTTTGAAATGGTTTGGGCACATGGAGAGAATGAGTGAGGAAAGATTGACCAAGAGGATATATGTGTCGGAGGTGGAGGGAACGAGGAGAAGTGGGACACCAAATTGGAGGTGGAAAGATGGAGTGAAAAAGATTTTGAGTGATCGGGGCTGAACATGCAGGAGGGTGAAAGCCGGGAAAGGAATAGAGTGAATTGGATCGATGTGGTATACTGGGGTTGACGTGCTGTCAGTGGATTGAATCAGGGCATGTGAAGCGTCTGGGGTAAACCATGGAAAGTTGTGTGGGGCCTGGATGTGGAAAGAGAGCTGTGGTTTCGGGCATTATTGCATGACAGCTAGAGACTGAGTGTGAACGAATGGGGCTTTTGTTGTCTTTTCCTAGTGCTACCTCGCACACATGAGGGGGGAGGGGGATGGTATTCCAAGTGTGGCGAGGTGGCGATGGGAATGAATAAAGGCAGACAGTGTGAACTGTGTGCATGGGTATATATGTATGTGTCTGCGTGTGTATATATATATGTACATTGAGATGTATAGGTATGTATATTTGCGTGTGTGGACGTGTATGTATATACATGTGTATGGGGTGGGTTGGGCAATTTCTTTCGTCTGTTTCCTTGCGCTACCTCGCAAACGTGGGAGACAGCGACAAAGCAAGAAAAAAAAAGAAAAATATATATATATATATATATATATATATATATATATATATATATATATATATATATATATATATATACATATACGTGGTAGACAGCGACAAAGCAAAAATATATATATATATATATATATATATATATATATATATATATATATATATATATATATATATATATATATATTTTTTTTTTTTTTATACTTTGTCGCTCTCTCCCGCGTTTGCGAGGTAGCGCAAGGAAACAGACGAAAGAAATGGCCCAACCCCCCCCATACACATGTACATACACACGTCCACACACGCAAATATACATACCTACACAGCTTTCCATGGTTTACCCCGGACGCTTCACATGCCTTGATTCAATCCACTGACAGCACGTCAACCCCTGTATACCACATCGCTCCAATTCACTCTATTCCTTGCCCTCCTTTCACCCTCCTGCATGTTCAGGCCCCGATCACACAAAATCCTTTTCACTCCATCTTTCCACCTCCAATTTGGTCTCCCTCTTCTCCTCGTTCCCTCCACCTCCGACACATATATCCTCTTGGTCAATCTTTCCTCACTCATTCTCTCCATGTGCCCAAACCATTTCAAAACACCCTCTTCTGCTCTCTCAACCACGCTCTTTTTATTTCCACACATCTCTCTTACCCTAACGTTACTTACTCGATCAAACCACCTCACACCACACATTGTCCTCAAACATCTCATTTCCAGCACATCCATCCTCCTGCGCACAACTCTATCCATAGCCCACGCCTCGCAACCATACAACATTGTTGGAACTACTATTCCTTCAAACATACCCATTTTTGCTTTCCGGGATAATGTTCTCGACTTCCACACATTTTTCAAGGCTCCCCAAATTTTCGCCCCCTCCCCCACCCTGTGATCCACTTCCGCTTCCATGGTTCCATCCGCTGACAGATCCACTCCCAGATATCTAAAACACTTCACTTCCTCCAGTTTTTCTCCATTCAAACTCACCTCCCAATTGACTTGACCCTCAACCCTACTGTACCTAATAACCTTGCTCTTATTCACATTTACTCTTAACTTTCTTCTTCCACACACTTTACCAAACTCCGTCACCAGCTTCTGCAGTTTCTCACATGAATCAGCCACCAGCGCTGTATCATCAGCGAACAACAACTGACTCACTTCCCAAGCTCTCTCATCCCCAACAGACTTCATCTTGCCCCTCTTTCCAAGACTCTTGCATTTACCTCCCTAACAACCCCATCCATAAACAAATTAAACAACCATGGAGACATCACACACCCCTGCCGCAAACCTACATTCACTGAGAACCAATCACTTTCCTCTCTTCCTACACGTACACATGCCTTACATCCTCGATAAAAACTTTTCACTGCTTCTAACAACTTGCCTCCCACACCATATATTCTTAATACCTTCCACAGAGCATCTCTATCAACTCTATCATATGCCTTCTCCAGATCCATAAATGCTACATACAAATCCATTTGCTTTTCTAAGTCTTTCTCACATACATTCTTCAAAGCAAACACCTGATCCACACAACCTCTACCACTTCTGAAACCACACTGCTCTTCCCCAATCTGATGCTCTGTACATGCCTTCACCCTCTCAATCAATACCCTCCCATATAATTTACCAGGAATACTCAACAAACTTATATATATATATATATATATTTTTTTTTTTTTTTTTTTTTGCCGCTGTCTCCCGCGTTTGCGAGGTAGCGCAAGGAAACAGATGAAAGAAATGGCCCAACCCACCCCCATACACATGCCTTGATTCAATCCACTGACAGCACGTCAACCCCGGTATACCACATCGCTCCAATTCACTCGATTCTTTGCCCTCCTTTCACCTTCCTGCATGTTCAGGCCCCGATCACACAAAATCTTTTTCACTCCATCTTTCCACCTCCAATTTGGTCTCCCTCTTCTCCTCGTTCCCTCCACCTCCGACACATATATCCTCTTGGTCAATCTTTCCTCACTCATTCTCTCTATGTGACCAAACCATTTCAAAACACCCTCTTCTGCTCTCTCAACCACACTCTTTTCATTTCCACACATCTCTCTTACCTTACGTTACTTACTCGATCAAACCACCTCACACCACACATTGTCCTCAAACATCTCATTTCCAGCACATCCATCCTCCTGCGCACAACTCTATCCATAGTCCACACCTCGCAACCATACAACATTGTTGGAAGCACTATTCCTTCAAACATACCCATTTTTGCTTTCCGAGATAATGTTCTCGACTTCCACACATTCTTCAAGGCTCCCAGAATTTTCGCCCCCTCCCCCACCCTATGATCCACTTCCGCTTCCATGGTTCCATCCGCTGCCAGATCCACTCCCAGATATCTAAAACACTTCACTTCCTCCAGTTTTTCTCCATTCAAACTCACCTCCCAACTGAATTGACCCTCAACCCTACTGTACCTAATAACCTTGCTCTTATTCACATTTACTCTTAACTTTCTTCTTTCACACACTTAACCAAACTCTGTCACCAGCTTCTGCAGTTTCTCACATGAATCAGCCACCAGCGCTGTATCATCAGCGAACAACAACTGACTCACTTCCCAAGCTCTCTCATCCCCAACAGACTTCATACTTGCCCCTCTTTCCAAAACTCTTGCATTCACCTCCCTAACAACCCCATCCATAAACAAATTAAACAACCATGGAGACATCACACACCCCTGCCGCAAACCTACATTCACTGAGAACCAATCACTTTCCTCTCTTCCTACACGTACACATGCCTTACATCCTCGATAAAAACTTTTCACTGCTTCTAACAACTTGCCTCCCACACCATATATTCTTAATACCTTCCACAGAGCATCTCTATCAACTCTATCATATGCCTTCTCCAGATCCATAAATGCTACATACAAATCCATTTGCTTTTCTAAGTATTTCTCGCATACATTCTTCAAAGCAAACACCTGATCCACACATCCTCTACCACTTCTGAAACCACACTCCTCTTCCCCAATCTGATATATATATATATATATATATATATATATATATATATATATATATATATATATATCTTTTTTTTTTTGCTTTGTCGCTGTCTCCCACGTTTGCGAGGTAGCGCAAGGAAACAGACGAAAGAAATGGCCCAACCCACCCCATACACATGTATATACATACACGTCAACACATGCAAATATACATACCTATACATCTCAATGTACATGTATATATACACACACTGACACATACATATATACCCATGCACACAATTCACACTGTCTGGGAGTGGATCTGGCAGCGGAGGGAACCATGGAAGCGGAAGTGGATCATAGGGTGGGGGAGGGGGCGAAAATTCTGGGAGTCTTGAAGAATGTGTGGAAGTCGAGAACATTATCTCGGAAAGCAAAAATGGGTATGTTTGAAGGAATAGTGGTTCCAGCAATGTTGTATGGTTGCGAGGCGTGGGCTATGGATAGAGTTGTGCGCAGGAGGATGGATGTGCTGGAAATGAGATGTTTGAGGACAATGTGTGGTGTGAGGTGGTTTGATCGAGTGAGTAACATAGGGGTAAGAGAGATGTGTGGAAATGAAAAGAGCGTGGTTGAGAGAGCAGAAGAGGGTGTTTTGAAATGGTTTGGGCACATGGAGAGAATGAGTGAGGAAAGATTGACCAAGAGGATATATGTGTCGGAGGTGGAGGGAACGAGGAGAAGAGGGAGACCAAATTGGAGGTGGAAAGACGGAGTGAAAAAGATTTTGTGTGATCGGGGCCTGAACATGCAGGAGGGTGAAAGGAGGGCAAGGAATAGAGTGAATTGGATTGATGTGGTATACTGGGGTTGACGTGCTGTCAGTGGATTGAATCAGGGCATGTGAAGCGTCTGGGGTAAACCATGGAAAGCTGTGTAGGTATTTATATTTGCGTGTGTGGACGTATGTATATACATGTGTATGGGGGTGGGTTGGGCCATTTCTATCGTCTGTTTCGTTGCGCTACCTCGCAAACGCGGGAGACAGCGACAAAGCAAAAGAAAAAAAAAAAAAAAAAATATATATATATATATATATATATTTTCTTTTTTTTTTTTCATACTATTCGCCATTTCCCGCGATAGCGAGGTAGCGTTAAGAACAGAGGACTGGGCCTTTGAGGGAATATCCTCACCTGGCCCCCTTCTTTGTTCCTTCTTTTGGGAAAAAAAAAAAAAAAAAAAAAAAAAAAGGGAAGGGAGGTAGCTCTTATTCACAATTACTCTTAACTTTCTTCTTTCACACACTTTACCAAACTCAGTCACCAGCTTCTGCAGTTTCTCACATGAATCAGCCACAAGCGCTGTATCATCAGCGAACAACAACTGACTCACTTCCCAAGCTCTCTCATCCCCAACAGACTTCATACTTGCCCCTCTTTCCAAAACTCTTGCATTCACCTCCCTAACAACCCCATCCATAAACAAATTATACAACCATGGAGACATCACACACCCCTGCCGCAAACCTACATTCACTGAGAACCAATCACTTTCCTCTCTTCCTACACGTGCACATGCCTTACATCATCGATAAAAACTTTTCAGTGCTTCTAACAACTTGCCTCCCACACCATATATTCTTAATACCTTCCACAGAGCATCTCTATCATATGCCTTATATATATATATATATATATATATAAGGGTAAAGGGGAAGAGTGGTTTGGAAATGTCTGGGGAGTGAAGTCAGGGGTTAGTGAGAGGACAAGAGCAAGGGAAGGAGTAGCAATACTCCTGAAACAGGAGTTGTGGGAGTATGTGATAGAATGTAAGAAAGTAAATTCTCGATTAATATGGGTAAAATTGAAAGTTGATGGAGAGAGGTGGGTGATTATTGGTGCATATGCACCTGGGCATGAGAAGAAAGATCATGAGAGGCAAGTGTTTTGGGAGCAGCTAAATGAGTGTGTTAGCGGTTTTGATGCACGAGACCGGGTTATAGTGATGGGTGATTTGAATGCAAAGGTGAGTAATGTGGCAGTTGAGGGAATAATTGGTATGCATGGGGTGTTCAGTGTTGTAAATGGAAATGGTGAAGAGCTTGTAGATTTATGTGCTGAAAAAGGACTGATGATTGGGAATACCTGGTTTAAAAAGCGAGATATACATAAGTATACTTATGTAAGTAGGAGAGATGGCCAGAGAGCGTTATTGGATTACGTGTTAATTGACAGGCGTGCGAAAGAGAGACTTTTGGATGTTAATGTGCTGAGAGGTGCAACTGGAGGGATGTCTGATCATTATCTTGTGGAGGCTAAGGTGAAGATTAGTATGGGTTTTCAGAAAAGAGGAGTGAATGTTGGGGTGAAGAAGGTGGTGAGAGTAAGTGAGCTTGGGAAGGAGACCTGTGTGGGGAAGTACCAGGAGAGACTGTGTACAGAATGGAAAAAGGTGAGAACAATGGAAGTAAGGGGAGTCGGGGAGGAATGGGATGTATTTAGGGAATCAGTGATGGATTGCGCAAAAGATGCTTGTGGCATGAGAAGAGTGGGAGGTGGGCTGTTTAGAAAGGGTAGTGAGTGGTGGGATGAAGAAGTAAGAGTATTAGTGAAAGAGAAGAGAGAGGCATTTGGACGATTTTTGCAGGGAAAAAATGCAATTGAGTGGGAGAAGTATAAAAGAAAGAGACAGGAGGTCAAGAGAAAGGTGCAAGAGGTGAAAAAAAGGGCAAATGAGAGTTGGGGTGAGAGACTATCAGTAAATTTTAGGGAGAATAAAAAGATGTTCTGGAAGGAGGTAAATAGGGTGCGTAAGACAAGGGAGCAAATGGGAACTTCAGTGAAGGGCGTAAATGGGGAGGTGATAACAAGTAGCGGTGATGTGAGAAGGAGATGGAATGAGTATTTTGAAGGTTTGTTGAATGTGTCTGATGACAGAGTGGCAGATATAGGGTGTTTTGGTCGAGGTGGTGTGCAAAGTGAGAGGGTTAGGGAAAATGATTTGATAAACAGAGAAGAGGTAGTAAAAGCTTTGCGGAAGATGAAAGCCGGCAAGGCAGCAGGTTTGGATGGTATTGCAGTGGAATTTATTAAGAAAGGGGGTGACTGTATTGTTGACTGGTTGGTAAGGTTATTTAATGTATGTATGACTCATGGTGAGGTGCCTGAGGATTGGCGGAATGCGTGCATAGTGCCATTGTACAAAGGCAAAGGGGATAAGAGTGAGTGCTCAAATTACAGAGGTATAAGTTTGTTGAGTATTCCTGGTAAATTATATGGGAGGGTATTGATTGAGAGGGTGAAGGCATGTACAGAGCATCAGATTGGGGAAGAGCAGTGCGGTTTCAGAAGTGGTAGAGGATGTGTGGATCAGGTGTTTGCTTTGAAGAATGTATGTGAGAAATACTTAGAAAAGCAAATGGATTTGTATGTAGCATTTATGGATCTGGAGAAGGCATATGATAGAGTTGATAGAGATGCTCTGTGGAAGGTATTAAGAATATATGGTGTGGGAGGCAAGTTGTTAGAAGCAGTGAAAAGTTTTTATCGAGGATGTAAGGCATGTGTACGTGTAGGAAGAGAGGAAAGTGATTGGTTCTCAGTGAATGTAGGTTTGCGGCAGGGGTGTGTGATGTCTCCATGGTTGTTTAATTTGTTTATGGATGGGGTTGTAAAGGAGGTGAATGCAAGAGTCCTGGAAAGAGGGGCAAGTATGAAGTCTGTTGGGGATGAGAGAGCTTGGGAAGTGAGTCAATTGTTGTTCGCTGATGATACAGCGCTGGTGGCTGATTCATGTGAGAAACTGCAGAAGCTGGTGACTGAGTTTGGTAAAGTGTGTGGAAGAAGAAAGTTGAGAGTAAATGTGAATAAGAGCAAGGTTATTAGGTACAGTAGGGGTGAGGGTCAAGTCAATTGGGAGGTGAGTTTGAATGGAGAAAAACTGGAGGAAGTGAAGTGTTTTAGATATCTGGGAGTGGATCTGTCAGCGGATGGAACCATGGAAGCGGAAGTGGATCATAGGGTGGGGGAGGGGGCGAAAATTTTGGGAGCCTTGAAAAATGTGTGGAAGTCGAGAACATTATCTCGGAAAGCAAAAATGGGTATGTTTGAGGGAATAGTGGTTCCAACAATGCTGTATGGTTGCGAGGCGTGGGCTATGGATAGAGATGTGCGCAGGAGGATGGATGTGCTGGAAATGAGATGTTTGAGGACAATGTGTGGTGTGAGGTGGTTTGATCGAGTAAGTAACGTAAGGGTAAGAGAGATGTGTGGAAATAAAAAGAGCGTGGTCGAGAGAGCAGAAGAGGGTGTTTTGAAATGGTTTGGGCACATGGAGAGAATGAGTGAGGAGAGATTGACCAAGAGGATATATGTGTCGGAGGTGGAGGGAACGAGGAGAAGAGGGAGACCAAATTGGAGGTGGAAAGATGGAGTGAAAAAGATTTTGTGTGATCGGGGCCTGAACATGCAGGAGGGTGAAAGGAGGGCAAGAAATAGAGTGAATTGGAGTCATGTGGTATACAGGGGTTGACGTGCTGTCAGTGGATTGAAGCAAGGCATGTGAAGCGTCTGGGGTAAACCATGGAAAGCTGTGTAGGTATGTATATTTGCGTGTCTGGACGTGTGTATGTACATGTGTATGGGGGGGGGGGGTTGGGCCATTTCTTTCGTCTGTTTCCTTGCGCTACCTCGCAAACGCGGGAGACAGCGACAAAGTATAAAAAAAAAAAAAAAAAAATATATATATATATATATCCCTGGGGATAGGGGATTAAGAATACTTCCCACGTATTCCCTGCGAGTCGTAGAAGGCGACTAAAAGGGAAGGGAGTGGGGGGCTGGAAATCCTCCCTTCTCGTTTTTTTTTAATTTTCCAAAAGAAGGAACAGAGGGGGCCAGGTGAGGATATTCCGAAAAAGGCCAAGTCCTCTGTTCTTAACGCTACCTCGCTAATGCGGGAAATGGCGAATAGTTTGAAAAAAATATATATATATATATATATATATATATATATATATATATATATATATATATATATATATATATATATATTATCCCTGGGGATAGGGACTTAAGAATACTTCCCACGTATTCCCTGCGTGTCGTAGAAGGCGACTAAAAGGGGAGGGAGCGGGGGGCTGGAAATCCTCCCCTCTCATTATTTTTTTTTTTAATTTTCCAATAGAAGGAACAGAGAAGGGGGCCAGGTGAGGATATTCCCTCAAAGGCCCAGTTCTCTGTTCTTAACGCTACCTCGCTAACGCGGGAATTGGTGAGTAGTTTGAAAGGAAAAAAAAAATATATATATATAATATATTATCCCTCGGGATAGGGGATTAAGAATACTTCTCACGTATTCCCTGCGTGTCGTAGAAGGCGACTAAAAGGGGAGGAAGCGGGGGGCTGGAAATCCTCCCCTCTCGTTTTTTTTTTTTTTTATTTTCCAAAAGAAGGAACAGAGGGGGCCAGGTGAGGATATTCCAAAAAAGGCCCAGTCCTCTGTTCCTAATGCTACCTCGCTAACGCGGGAAATGGCGAATAGTTTAAAAGAAAGAAAAAAAAGATATATAATATATATATATATATATATATATATATATATATATATATATATATATATATATATATATATATATGGGGAAAATGATTTGGTAAACAGAAAAGAGGTAGTAAAAGCTTTGCGGAAGATGAAAGCCGGCAAGGCAGCAGGTTTGGATGGTATTGCAGTGGAATCTATTAAAAAAGGGGGTGACTGTATTGTTGACTGGTTGGTAAAGTTATTTAATGTATGTATGACTCATGGTGAAGTGCCTGAGGACTGGCAGAATGCGTGCATAGTGCCATTGTACAAAGGCAAAGGGGATAAGAGTGAGTGCTCAAATTACAGAGGTATAAGTTTGTTGAGTATTCCTGGTAAATTATATGGGAGGGTATTGATTGAGAGGGTGAAGGCATGTACAAAGCATCAGATTGGGGAAGAGCAGTGTGGTTTCAGAAGTGGTAAAGGATGTGTGGATCAGGTGTTTGCTTTGAAGAATGTATGTGAGAAATACTTATAAAAGCTAATGGATTTGTATGTAGCATTTATGGATCTGGAGAAGGAATATGAAAAGTTGATAGAGATGCTCTGTGGAAGGTATTAAGAATACATGGTGTGGGAGGCAAGTTGTTAGAAGCAGTGAAAAGTTTTTATCGAGGATGTAAGGCATGTGTACGTCTAGGAAGAGAGGAAAGTGATTGGTTCTCAGTGAATGTAGGCTTGCAGCAGGGGTGTGTGATGTCTCCATGGTTGTTCAATTTGTTTATGGATGGGGTTGTTAGGGAGGTGAATGCAAGAGTTTTGGAAAGAGGGGCAAGTATGCAGTCTGTTGTGGATGAGAGAGCTTGGGAAGTGAGTCAGTTGTTGTTTGCTGATGATACAAACACTTTCAACAAGCCTTCAAAGTACTCACTCCATCTCCTTCTCACATCACCACTACCTGTTATCACCTCCCCATTAGCCCCCTTCACTGAAGTTCCCATTTGTTCCCTTGTCTTACTCACTTTATCTACCTCCTTCCAAAACATCTTTTTATTCTCCCTAAACTTTAATGATACTCTCAAACCCCAACTCTCATTTGCCCTCTTTTTCACCTCTTGCACCTTTCTCTTGACCTCCTGCCTCTTTCTTTTATACATCTCCCAGTCATTTGCATTATTTTCCTGCAAAAATCATCCAAATGCCTCTCTCTTCTCTTTTACTAATAATCTTACTTCTTCATCCCACCACTCACTACCCTTTCTCATCTGCCCACCTCCCACGCTTCTCATGCCACAAGCATCTTTTGCGCAAGCCATCACTGTTTCCCTAAATACATCCCATTCCTCCCCCACTCCCCTTACCTCCTTGTTCTCACCTTTTTCCATTCTGTACTCAGTCACTCCTGGTACTTCCTCACACAAGTCCCCTTCCCAAGCTCACTTACTCTCACCACTCTCTTCACCCCAACATTCTCTCTTCTTTTCTGAAAACCTCTACAAATCTTCACCTTTGCCTCCACAAGATAATGATCAGACTTCCCTCCAGTTGCACCTCTCAGCACATTAAGATGAGAAAAAAGGAGAGATTGGTAGTATGTTTGAGGAAAGGAACCTGGATGTTTTGGCTCTGAGTGAAACGAAGCTCAAGGGTAAAGGGGAAGAGTGGTTTGGGAATGTCTTGGGAGTAAAGTCAGGGGTTAGTGAGAGGACAAGAGCAAGGGAAGGAGTAGCACTACTCCTGAAACAGGAGTGGTGGGAGTATGTGATAGTGTAAGAAAGTAAATTCTGGATTGATATGGGTAATACTGAAAGTTGATGGAGAGAGATGGGTGATTATTGGTGCATGTGCACCAGGGCATGAGAAGAAAGATCATGAGAGGCAAGTGTTTTGGGAGCGGCTGAATGAGTGTGTTAGTGGTTTTGATGCACGAGACCGGGTTATAGTGATGGGTGATTTGAATGCAAAGGTGAGTAATGTGGCAGTTGAGGGAATAATTGGTATACATAGGGTGTTCAGTGTTGTAAATGGAAATGGTGAAGAGCTTGTAGATTTATGTGCTGAAAAAGGACTGGTGACTGGAAATAGCTGGTTTAAAAAGCGAGATATACATAAGTATACGTATGCAAGTAGGAGAGATGGCCAGAGAGTGTTATTGGATTACGTGTTAATTGATAGGCGCACGAGAGAGACTTTTGGATGTTAATGTGCTGAGAGGAGCAACTGGAGGGATATCTGATCATTATCTTGTGGAGGTAAAGTTGAAGATTTGTAGGGGTTTTCAGAAAAGAAGAGAGAATGTTGGGGTGAAGAGAGTGGTGAGAGTAAGTGAACTTGGGAAGGAGACTTGTGTGAGTAAGTACCAGGAGAGACTGGGTACAGAATGGAAAAAGGTGAGAACAAAGGAGGTAAGGGGAGTGGGGGAGGAATGGGATGTATTTAGGGAAGCAGTGATGGCTTGCGCAAAAGATGCTTGTGGCATGAGAAGTGTGAGAGATGGGTTGATCAGAAAAGGTAGTGAGTGGTGGGATGAAGAGGTAAGATTATTAGTGAAAGAGAAGAGAGAGGCATTTGGACGATTTTTGCAGGAAAATAATGCAAATGAGTGGGAGATGTATAAAAGAAAGAGGCAGGAGTCAAGAGAAAGGTGCAAGTGGTGAAAATGAGGGGAGATGAGAGTTGGGGTTTGAGAGTATCATTAAATCTTAGGGAGAATAAAAAGATGTTCTGGAAGGAGGTAAATAAAGTGTGTAAGGCAAGGGAGCAAATGGGAACTTCAATCAAGCGGGCTAATGGGGAGGAGATAACAAGTAGTGGTGATGTGAGAAGGAGATGGAGTGAGTATTTTGAAGGTTTGTTGAATACGTTTGATGATAGAGTGGCAGATATAGGGTGTTTTGGTCGAGGTGGTGTGCAAAGTGAGAGGTTTGGGAAAATGATTTGGTAAACAGAGAAGAGGTAGTAAAAGCTGTGCGAAAGATGAAAGCCGTTGACTGGATGTGCTGGAAACGAGATGTTTGAGGACAATATGCAGTGTGAGGTGGTTTGATCAAGTAAGTAACGTAAGGGTAAGAGAGATGTGTGGAAATAAAAAGAGTGTGGTTGAGAGAGCAGAAGAGGTTGTCTTGAAATGGTTTGGTCACATGGAGAGAATGAGTGAGGAAAGATTGACCAAGAGGATATACGTGTCAGAGGTGGACGTAACGAGGAGAAGTGGGAGACCAAATTGGAGGTGGAAAGATGGAGTGAAAAAGATTTTGAGTGATCGGGGCCTGAACATGCAGGAAGGTGAAAGGCATGCAAGGAATAGAGTGAATTGGAACGATGTGGTATACCAGGGTCGACGTGCTGTCAATGGATTGAACCAGGGCATGTGAAGCGTCTGGGGTAAACCATGGAAAGCTGTGTAGGTATGTATATTTGCGTGTGTGGACGTATGTATATACATGTGTATGGGGGGGGGGGGTTGGGCCATTTCTTTCGTCTGTTTCCTTGCGCTACCTCGCAAACGCGGGAGACAGCGACAAAGTATAATAATAAAAAAAAATATATATATATATATATATATATATATATATATATATATATATATATATATCCCTCCAGTTGCACCTCTCAGCACATTAACATCCAAAAGTCTCTCTTTCGCGCGCCTGTCAATTAACACGTAATCCAATAACGCTCTCTGGCCATCTCTCCTACTTACATAAGTATACTTATGTATATCTCGCTTTTTAAACCAGGTATTCCCAATCATCAGTCCTTTTTCAGCACATAAATCTACAAGCTCTTCACCATTTCCATTTACAACACTGAACACCCCATGTATACCAATTATTCCCTCAACTGCCACATTACTCACCTTTGCATTCAAATCACCTATCACTATAACCTGGTCTCGTGCATCAAAACCACTAACACACCCATTCAGCTGCTCCCAAAACACTTGCCTCTCATGATCTTTCTTCTCATGCCCAGGTGCATATGCACCAATAATCACCCATCTCTCTCCATCAACTTTCAGTTTTATCCATATTAATCGAGAATTTACTTTCTTACATTCTATCACATATTCCCACAACTCCTGTTTCAGGAGTATTGCTACTCCTTCCCTTGCTCTTGTCTTCTCACTAACCCCTGACTTTACTCCCAAGACATTCCCAAACCACTCTTCCCCTTTACCCTTGTCTGATCATTATCTTGTGGAGGCTAAGGTGAAGATTTGTATGGGTTTTCAGAAAAGAAGAGTGAATGTTGGGGTGAAGAGGGTGGTGAGAGTAAGTGAGCTTGGGAAGGAGACTTGTGTGAGGAAGTACCAGCTCTTTTTATTTCCACACATCTCTCTTACCCTTACGTTACTTACTCGATCCAACCACCTCACACCACACATTGTCCTCAAACATCTCATTTCCAGCACATCCACCCTCCTGCGCACAACTCTATCCATAGCCCACGTCTCGCAACCATACAACATTGTTGGAACCACTATTCCTTCAAACATACCCATTTTTGCTTTCCGAGATAATGTTCTCGACTTCCACACATTCTTCAAGGCTCCCAGAATTTTCGCCCCCTCCCCCACCCTATGATCCACTTCCGCTTCCATGGTTCCATCCGCTGCCAGATCCACTCCCAGATATCTAAAACACTTCACTTCCTCCAGTTTTTCTCCATTCAAACTCACCTCCCAACTGACTTGACCCTCAACCCTACTGTACCTAATAACCTTGCTCTTATTCACATTTACTCTTAACTTTCTTCTTTCACACACTTTACCAAACTCAGTCACCAGCCTCTGCAGTTTCTCACATGAATCAGCCACCAGCGCTGTATCATCAGCGAACAACAACTGACTCACTTCCCAAGCTCTCTCATCCCCAACAGACTTCATACTTGCCCCTCTTTCCAAAACTCTTGCATTCACCTCCCTAACAACCCCATATATGTATATATATATTTTTTTTTTTTTTTTTTTTTTTTTTTTATACTTTGTCGCTGTCTCCCGCGTCTGCGAGGTAGCGCAAGGAAACAGACGAAAGAAATGGCCCAACCCCCCCCCCCATACACATGTACATACACATGTCCACACACGTGTATACATACCTACACAGCTTTCCATGGTCCACCCCAGACGCCTCACATGCCTTGATTCACTCCACTGACAGCACGTCAACCCCTGTATACCACATCGCTCCAATTCACTCTATTCCTTGCCCTCCTTACACCCTCCTGCATGTTCAGGCCCCGATCACACAAAATCTTTTTCACTCCATCTTTCCACCTCCAATTTGGTCTCCCTCTTCTCCTCGTTCCCTCCACCTCCGACACATATATCCTCTTGGTCAATCTTTCCTCACTCATTCTCTCCATGTGCCCAAACCATTTCAAAACACCCTCTTCTGCTCTCTCAACCACGCTCTTTTTATTTCCACACATCTCTCTTACCCTTACGTTACTTACTCGATCAAACCACCTCACACCACACATTGTCCTCAAACATCTCATTTCCAGCACATCCATCCTCCTGCGCACAACTCTATCCATAGCCCACGCCTCGCAACCATACAACATTGTTGGAACCACTATTCCTTCAAACATACCCATTTTTGCTTTCCGAGATAATGTTCTCGACTTCCACACATTTTTCAAGGCTCCCAAAATTTTCGCCCCCTCCCCCACCCTATGATCCACTTCCGCTTCCATGGTTCCATCCGCTGACAGATCCACTCCCAGATATCTAAAACACTTCACTTCCTCCAGTTTTTCTCCATTCAAACTTACCTCCCAATTGACTTGACCCTCAACCCTACTGTACCTAATAACCTTGCTCTTATTCACATTTACTCTTAACTTTCTTCTTCCACACACTTTACCAAACTCAGTCACCAGCTTCTGCAGTTTCTCACATGAATCAGCCACCAGCGCTGTATCATCAGCGAACAACAACTGACTCACTTCCCAGGCTCTCTCATCCCCAACAGACTTCATACTTGCCCCTCTTTCCAGGACTCTTGCATTCACCTCCCTAACAACCCCATCCATAAACAAATTAAACAACCATGGAGACATCACACACCCCTGCCGCAAACCTACATTCACTGAGAACCAATCACTTTCCTCTCTTCCTACACGTACACATGCCTTACATCCTCGATAAAAACTTTTCACTGCTTCTAACAACTTGCCTCCCACACCATATATTCTTAATACCTTCCACAGAGCATCTCTATCAACTCTATCATATGCCTTCTCCAGATCCATAAATGCTACATACAAATCCATTTGCTTTTCTAAGTATTTCTCACATACATTCTTCAAAGCAAACACCTGATCCACACATCCTCTACCACTTCTGAAACCGCACTGCTCTTCCCCAATCTGATGCTCTGTACATGCCTTCACCCTCTCAATCAATACCCTCCCATATAATTTACCAGGAATACTCAACAAACTTATACCTCTGTAATTTGAGCACTCACTCTTATCCCCTTTGCCTTTGTACAATGGCACTATGCACGCATTCCGCCAATCCTCAGGCACCTCACCATGAGTCATACATACATTAAATAACCTTACCAACCAGTCAACAATACAGTCACCCCCTTTTTTAATAAATTCCACTGCAATACCATCCAAACCTGCTGCCTTGCCGGCTTTCATCTTCCGCAAAGCTTTTACTACCTCTTCTCTGTTTACCAAATCATTTTCCCTAACCCTCTCACTTTGCACACCACCTCGACCAAAACACCCTATATCTGCCACTCTGTCATCAGACACATTCAACAAACCTTCAAAATACTCATTCCATCTCCTTCTCACATCACCACTACTTGTTATCACCTCCCCATTTACGCCCTTCACTGAAGTTCCCATTTGCTCCCTTGTCTTACGCACCCTATTTACCTCCTTCCAGAACATCTTTTTATTCTCCCTAAAATTTACTGATAGTCTCTCACCCCAACTCTCATTTGCCCTTTTTTTCACCTCTTGCACCTTTCTCTTGACCTCCTGTCTCTTTCTTTTATACTTCTCCCACTCAATTGCATTTTTTCCCTGCAAAAATTGTCCAAATGCCTCTCTCTTCTCTTTCACTAATACTCTTACTTCTTCATCCCACCACTCACTACCCTTTCTAAACAGCCCACCTCCCACTCTTCTCATGCCACAAGCATCTTTTGCGCAATCCATCACTGATTCCCTAAATACATCCCATTCCTCCCCCACTCCCCTTACTTCCATTGTTCTCACCTTTTTCCATTCTGTACACAGTCTCTCCTGGTACTTCCCCACACAGGTCTCCTTCCCAAGCTCACTTATTCTCACCACCTTCTTCACCCCAACATTCACTCCTCTTTTCTGAAAACCCATACTAATCTTCACCTTAGCCTCCACAAGATAATGATCAGACAACCCTCCAGTTGCACCTCTCAGCACATTAACATCCAAAAGTCTCTCTTTCGCACGCCTGTCAATTAACACGTAATCCAATAACGCTCTCTGGCCATCTCTCCTACTTACATAAGTATACTTATGTATATCTCGCTTTTTAAACCAGGTATTCCCAATCATCATATATATATATATATATATATATATATATATATATATTTATTTATTTTATTATACTTTGTCGCTGTCTCCCGCGTTTGCGAGGTAGCGCAAGGAAACAGACGAAAGAAATGGCCCAACCCCCCCCATACACATGTATATACATACGTCCACACACGCAAATATACATACCTACACAGCTTTCCATGGTTTACCCCAGACGTTTCACATGTCTTGATTCAATCCACTGACAGCACGTCAACCCCGGTATACCACATCGCTCCAATTCACTCTATTCCATATATATATATATATATATATATATATATATATATATATATATATATATATATATATATATATATATATACTGAGTTTGGTAAAGTGTGTGAATGAAGAAAGCTGAGAGTAAATGTGAATAAGAGCAAGGTTATTAGGTACAACAGGGTTGAGGGTCAAGTCAAATGGGAGGTAAGTATGAATGGAGAAAAACTGAAGGAAGTGAAATGTTTTAGATATATGGGAGTGGATTTGGCAGCAGATGGAACCATGGAAGTGGAAGTGAATCATAGGGTGTGGGAGGGGGTGAAAATTCTGAGAGCATTGAAAATGTGTGGAGGTCGAGAACATTATCTCAGAAAGCAAATAAGGGTATGTTTGAAGGAATAGTGGTTCCAACAATGTCATATGGTTGCAAGGTGTGGGCTATGGATAGAGTTGTGCGGTGGGTGGTGGTTGTGCTGGAAATGAGATGTTTGAGGACAATATGTGGTGTGAGGTGGTTTGATCGAGTAAGTGATAATAGGGGAAGAGAGATGTGTGGTAATAAAAATAGTGTGGTTGAGAGAGCAGAAGGGGGTGTTTTGAAATGGTTTGGTCACATGGTGAGAATGAGTGAGGAAAGATTGTCAAAGAGGATATATGTGTAACAGATGGAGGGAACGAGGAGAAGTGGGAGACCAAAGTGGAAGTGGAAAGATGGAGTGAAGAAGATTTTGAGTGATCAGGGCCTGAACATGCAGAAGAGTAAAAGGTGAGCAAGGAATAGAGTGAATTGGAATGATGTGGTATACCGGGGTCGACGTGCTGTCAATGAATTGAACCAGGGCATGTGAAGAGTCTGGGGTAAACCATGGAAAGTTCTGTGGTGCCTGGATGTGGAAAGGGGGCTGTGGTTTCGGGGCATTATTACATGCCAGCTAGAGACTGAGTGTGAACAAATGTGGCCTTTGTTGTCTTTTCCTCACACTACCTCGAACACATGAGGGGGGAGGGGCTTGTTATTTAATGTGTGGTGAGGTAGCGATGGGAATGAATAAAGACAGACAGTATGAATTGTGTACATGTGTATATATCTATATGTCTGTGTGTGTATATATATGTATATGTTGAGTTGTATAGGTATGTATATTTGCGTGTGTGGATGTGTATGTGTATACATGTATATGTGGGAGGGTTCGGCCATTCTTTTGCTTGTTTCCTTGTGCTACTTCGCTAACGCAGGAGACAGCAACAAAGCAAAATAAAAAAATAAATAATACATATATATCCCTGGGGATAGTGGAGAAAGAATACTTCCTACACATTCCTCACGTGTCGTAGAAGGTGACTAAAGGGGGCGGGAGTGGGGGGCTGGAAACCCTCCCCTCCTTGTACTTTAACTTTCTAAAAGGGGAACAGAAGAAGGAGTCACGCGGGGAGTGCTCATCCTCCTCGAAGGCTCTGATTGGGGTGTCTAAATGTGTGTGGATGTAACCAAGATAAGAAAAAAGGAGAGATAAGTAGTATGTTTGAGGAAAGGAACCTGGATGTTTTGGCTCTGAGTGAAACGAAGCTCAAGGGTAAGGGGGAAGAGTGATTTGGGAATGTCTTGGGAGTAAAGTCAGGGGTTAGTGAGAGGACAAGAGCAAGGGAAGGAGTAGCACTACTTTCGAAACTGGAGTGGTGGGTGCATGTGATAGTGTAAGAAAGTAAACTCCAGATTGATATGGGTAAAACTGAAAGTGGATGGAGAGAGATGGGTGATTATTGGTGCATATGCACCTATGCATGAAAAGAAAGATCATGAGAGGCAAGTGTTTCGGGAGCAGCTGAGTGAGTGTGTTAGTAGTTTTGATGCATGAGACCACGTTACAATGATGGGTGATTTGAATGCAAAGGTGAGTAATGTAGCAGTTGAGGGAATACTTGCTGTACATGGGGTGTTCAGTGTTGTAAATGGAAATGGTGAAGAGCTTGTAGATTTATGAGCTGAAAAAGGACTGGTGATTAGGAATACCTGGTTTAAAAAGAGAGATATACATAAGTATATGTATGTAAGTAGGAGAGACGGCCAGAGAGTGTTATTGGATAATGTGTTAATTGATAGGTGTGTGAAAGAGAGACTTTTGGATGTTAATGTGCTGAGAGGTGCAACTGGAGGGATATCTGATCATTATCTTGTGGAGGCGAAGGTGAAGATTTGTGGAGGTTTTCAGAAAAGAAGAGGGAATGTTGGGGTGAAGAGAGTGGTGAGAGTAAGTGAGCTTGGGAAGGAGACTTGTGTGAGGAAGTACCAGGAAAGACTGAGGACAGAATGGAAAAAGGTGAGAACAAAGGAGGTAAGGGGAGTGGGGGACGAATGGGATATATCTAGGGAGGTAGTGATGGCTTGTGCAAAAGATGCTTGTGGCATGAGAAGCGTGGGAGGTAGGTAGATTAGAAAGGGTAGTGAGTGGTGGGATGAAGAAGTAAGATTATTAGTGAAAGAGAAGAGAGAGGCATTTGGACGATTTTTGCAGGGAAATAATGCAAATGACTGGGAGATATATAAGAGAAAGAGGCAGAAGGTCAAGAGAAAGGTGCAAGAGGTGAAAAAGAGGACAAATGAGCGTTGGGGTGAGAGAGTATCATCAAATTTTAGGGAGAATAAAAAAATGTTTTGGATGGAGATAAATAAAGTGCGTAAAACTAGGGAACAAATGGGAACTTCAGTGAAGGGAGCTAATGGGGAGGTGATAACAAGTAGTGGTGATGTGAGAAGGAGATGGAGTGAGTATTTTGAAGGTTCGTTAAATGTGTTTGATGATAGAGTGGCAGATATAGGGTGTTTTGGTCAAGGAGGCGTGCAAAGTGAGAGGGTTAGGGAAAATGATTTGGTAAACAGAGAAGAGGTAGTAAAAGCTTTGCGGAAGATGAAAGCCGGCAAGGCAATGGGTTTGGATGGCATTGCAGTGGAATTTATTAACAAAGGGGGTGACTGTATTGTTGACTGGTTGGTGGGGTTATTTAATGTATGTATGACTAATGGTGAGGTGCCTGAGGATTGGCAGAATGCTTGCATAGTGCCATTGTACAAAGGCAAAGGAGATAAAAGTGAGTGCTCAAATTACAGAGGTATAAGTCTCTTGAGTATTCCTTGGAAATTATATGGGAGGGTATTGATTGGGAGGTGAAAACAAGTAGTGGTGATGTGAGAAGGAGATGGAGTGAGTATTTTGAAGGTTTGTTGAATGTGTTTGATGATAGAGTGGCAGATATAGGGTGTTTTAGTCGAGGTGGTGTGCAAAGTGAGAGGGTTAGGGAAAATGATTTGGTAAACAGAGAAGAGGTAGTAAAAGCTTTGTGGAAGATGAAAGCCGGCAAGGCAGCAGGTTTGGATGGTATTGCAGTGGAATCTATTAAAAAAGGGGGTGACTGTATTGTTGACTGGTTGGTAAGGTTATTTAATGTATGTATAACTCATGGTGAGGTGCCTGAGGATTGGCGGAATGCGTGCATAGTGCCACTGTACAAAGGCAAAGGGGATAAGACTGAGTGCTCAAATTACAGAGGTATAAGTTTGTTGAGTATTCCTGGTAAATTATATGGGAGGGTATTGATTGAGAGGGTGAAGGCATGTACAGAGCATCAGATTGGGGAAGAGCAGTGTGGTTTCAGAAGTGGTAGAGGATGTGTGGATCAGGTGTTTGCTTTGAAGAATGTATGTGAGAAATACTTAGAAAAGCAAATGGATTTGTATGTAGCATTTATGGATCTGGAGAAGGCATATGATAGAGTTGATAGAGATGCTCTGTGGAAGGTATTAAGAATATATGGTGTAGGAGGAAAGTTGTTAGAAGCAGTGAAAAGTTTTTATCGAGGATGTAAGGCATGTGTACGTGTAGGAAGAGAGGAAAGTGATTGGTTCTCAGTGAATGTAGGTTTGCGGCAGGGGTGTGTGATGTCTCCACGTTTGTTTAATTTGTTTATGGATGGGGTTGTTAGGGAGGTAAATGCAAGAGTTTTGGAAAGAGGGGCAAGTATGAAGTCTGTTGGGGATGAGAGAGCTTGGGAAGTGAGTCAGTTGTTGTTCGCTGATGATACAGCGCTGGTGGCTGATTCATGTGAGAAACTGCAGAAGCTGGTGACTGAGTTTGGTAAAGTGTGTGGAAGAAGAAAGTTAAGAGTAAATGTGAATAAGAGCAAGGTTATTAGGTACAGTAGGGTTGAGGGTCAAGTCAATTGGGAGGTGAGTTTGAATGGAGAAAAACTGGAGGAAGTGAAGTGTTTTAGATATCTGGGAGTGGATCTGGCAGCGGATGGAAACATGGAAGCGGAAGTGGATCATAGGGTGGGGGAGGGGGCGAAAATTCTGGGGGCCTTGAAGAATGTGTGGAAGTCGAGAACATTATCTCGGAAAGCAAAAATGGGTATGTTTGAAGGAATAGTGGTTCCAACAATGTTGTATGGTTGCGAGGCGTGGGCTATGGATAGAGTTGTGCGCAGGAGGATGGATGTGCTGGAAATGAGATGTTTGAGGACAATGTGTGGTGTGAGGTGGTTTGATCGAGTGAGTAACGTAAGGGTAAGAGAGATGTGTGGAAATAAAAAGAGCGTGGCTGAGAGAGCAGAAGAGGGTGTTTTGAAGTGGTTTGGGCACATGGAGAGAATGAGTGAGGAAAGATTGACCAAGAGGATATATGTGTCGGAGGTGGAGGGAACGAGGAGAAGAGGGAGACCAAATTGGAGGTGGAAAGATGGAGTGAAAAAGATTTTGTGTGATCGGGGCCTGAACATGCAGGAGGGTGAAAGGAAGGCAAGGAATAGAGTGAATTGGAGCGATGTGGTATACCGGGGTTGACGTGCTGTCAGTGGATTGAATCAAGGCATGTGAAGCGTCTGGGGTAAACCATGGAAAGCTGCGTAGGTATGTATATTTGCGTGTGTGGACGTATGTATATACATGTGTATGGGGGGGGGTTGGGCCATTTCTTTCGTCTGTTTCCTTGCGCTACCTCGCAAATGCGGGAGACAGCGACAAAGTATAATAAAAATAAAAAAAAAAATAAGTTTGTTGAGTATTCCTGGTAAATTATATGGGAGGGTACTGATTGAGAGGGTGAAGGCATGTACAGAGCATCAGATTGGGGAAGAGCAGTGTGGTTTCAGAAGTGGTAGAGGATGTGTGGATCAGGTGTTTGCTTTGAAGAATGTATGTGAGAAATACTTAGAAAAGCAAATGGATTTGTATGTAGCATTTATGGATCTGGAGAAGGCATATGATAGAGTTGATAGAGATGCTCTGTGGAAGGTATTAAGAATATATGGTGTGGGAGGCAAGTTGTTAGAAGCAGTGAAAAGTTTTTATCGAGGATGTAAGGCATGTGTACGTGTAGGAAGAGAGGAAAGTGATTGGTTCTCAGTGAATGTAGGTTTGCGGCAGGGGTGTGTGATGTCTCCATGGTTGTTTAATTTGTTTATGGATGGGGTTGTTAGGGAGGTGAATACAAGAGTTTTGGAAAGAGGGGCAAGTATGAAGTCTGTTGTGGATGAGAGAGCTTGGGAAGTGAGTCAGTTGTTGTTCGCTGATGATACAGCGCTGGTGGCTGATTCATGTGAGAAACTGCAGAAGCTGGTGACTGAGTTTGGTAAAGTGTGTGAAAGAAGAAAGTTAAGAGTAAATGTGAATAAGAGCAAGGTTATTAGGTATAGTAGAGTTGAGGGTCAAGTCAACTGGGAGGTAAGCTTGAATGGAGAAAAACTGGAGGAAGTAAAGTGTTTTAGAATCTGGGAGTGGATCTGGCAGCAGATGGAACCATGGAAGCAGAAGTGAATCATAGGGTGGGGGAGGGGGCGAAAATCCTGGGAGCCTTGAAGAATGTGTGGAAGTCGAGAACATTATCTTGGAAAGCAAAAATGGGTATGTTTGAAGGAATAGTGGTTCCAATAATGTTGTATGGTTGCGAGGCATGGGCTATGGATAGAGTTGTGCACAGGAGGGTAGATGTTCTGGAAATGAGATGTCTGAGGACAATGTGTGGTGTAAGGTGGTTTGATCGAGGAAGTAATGTAAGGGTAAGAGAGATGTGTGGAAATAAAAAGAGCGTGGTTGAGAGAGCAGAGGAGGGTGTTTTGAAATGGTTTGGGCACACGGAGAGAATGAGTGAGGAAAGATTGACCAAGAGGATATATGTGTCGGAGGTGGAGGGAACAAGGAGAAGTGGGAGACCAAATTGGAGGTGGAAAGATGGAGTGAAAAAGATTTTGAGTGATCGGGGCCTGAACATGCAGGAGGGTGAAAGGTGGGCAAGGAATAGAGTGAATTGGATCGATGTGGTATACCGGGGTTGACGTGCTGTCAGTGGACTGAATCAGGGCATGTGAAGCGTCTGGGGTAAACCATGGAAAGTTGTGTGGGGCCTGGACGTGGAAAGGGAGCTGTGGTTTCGGGCATTATTGCATGACAGCTAGAGATGGAGTGTGAACGAATGGAGCCTTTGTTGTCTTTTCCTAGCGCTACCTCGCACACGTGAGGGGGGAGGGGGATGGTATTCCATGTGTGGCGAGGTGGCGATGGGAATGAATAAAGGCAGACAGTGTGAACTGTGTGCATGGGTATATATGTATGTGTCTGTGTGTGTATATATATGTGTACATTGAGATGTATAGGTATGTATATTTGCGTGTGTGGACGTGTATGTATATACATGTGTATGGGGGTGGGTTGGGCCATTTCTTTCATCTGTTTCTTTGCGCTACCTCACAAACGCGGGAGACAGCGACAAAGCAAAATAAAAAAAAAAAAATTGATTGGGAGGGTGAAGGCATGTACAGAGCATCAGATTGGGGAAGAGCAGTGTGATTTCAAAAGTGGTAGAGGATGTGAGGATCAGGTGTTTGCTTTGAAGAATGTTTGTGAGAAATACTTAGAAAAGCAAATGGATTTGTATGTAGCATTTATGGATCTGGAGAAAGCATATGAGAGAGTTGATAGAGATGCTCTGTGGAAGGTATTAAGAATATATGGTGTGGGAGGCAAGTTGTTAGAAGCAGTGAAAAGTTTTTTTGAGGATGTAAAGCATGTGTACCTGTAGGAAGAGAGGGAAGTGATTGGTTCTCAGTTAATGATGGTTTGCAGCAGGGGTGTGTGATGTCTCCATGGTTGTTTGATTTGTTTATGGATGGGGTTGTTAGGGAGGTGAATGCAAGAGTTATGGAAAGAGGGGCAAGTATGAAGTCTGTTGTGGATGAGAGAGCTTAGGAAGTGAGTCAGTTGTATGCTGATGATACAGCGCTGGTGGCTGATTCGTGTGAGAAACTGCAGAAGCTGGTGACTGAGTTTGGTAAAGTGTGTGAAAGAAGAAAGTTAAGAGTAAATGTGAATAAGAGCAAGGTTATTAGGTACAGTAGGGTTAAGGGACAAGTCAATTGGGAGGTAAGTTTGAATGGAGAAAAACTGGAGGAAGTAAAGTGTTTTAGATATATGGGAGTGGATTTGGCAGTGGATGGAACCATGGAAGAGGAAGTGAATCATAGGGTGGGGAGAGAGTAAAAGTTCTGGGAGCATTGAAGAATCTGTGAAAGTTGAGGACATTATCTCGGAAAGCAAAAATGGGTATATTTGAAAGAATAATGGTTCCAACAATGTTATATGGTTGCGAGGCGTGGGCTATAGATAGAGTTGTGCGGAGGAGGGTGGATGTGCTGGAAATGAGAGGTTTGAGGACAATATGTGGTGTGACAAGCTCACTTGTACCAGGAGTACCTGCTGGACAACTGAGCTCAGAAAAGACTGGTTTAAGTGAGAAGTGTAAAAATATGCAAGTGGCAAATGATGTTAATGAGGGAGACGAATCTGGAGGAAACACTTAAAAAAGCCATTGATCAGAATGCCTCCTCATCCCTTGAGGACCCACTTCCTGATGCCTTAACTTTTTCTGATGTTCCTTCTTACAATGATGTAACTTCCCCCTCAAGTTTCTCAGGCCATATGTAGTTATTTGTTGCTGAATTCATCTTCTTTTGTAAGCAGAGATCAAGTTTTTTGGTAAGTGTAAAACATTATTTTCATGTGAAATCTGTATTTCATCTCCACCAAAAATGCCATGTTTGAGCATAACATAACCAGTAACATTATTGCATTGAAATTTTTCTCACAGTTTTCATTACATCTACAGCTACCTCTAATTGTCATAAATCAAATGCTTATCTGTTTTTATATCTCAAATAAAACCTAAAATATAAAATACATACATCTCTCTCTACTGAAAATTCCTCACAACTTTCCTCTATCCCTTGATGGTTCTGTAATTCCACCCTTTGACTCAATGATCATACTTGGTATCACTTTAATATCCATACTGTTCTGGAAACCCCACATTATGCAAACATATAAGTCTGCCTCTATGAAACTGGGAGTCTTGTTTAGACGTTGCATTTTCTTTTCTTGTAAACAGTTGCTCTGTTTACAGAAAGGACTAATCCATTCTTCTATGAAGTATTGCTCTCACATCTGGGGTGGTTCTAGCTTTGCGTCCGTACTTGACAGAGTTGAGTGAAAAGAGATCTGACTTATAAACTCTCCCTAGCTAACTTCAGAATTTGACCAGTTTGCCCTAGACCACAATGTTGGTTCATCTTCCCTCTCCTTTAGGTATTACTTTGGTTTTTGCTCTCGAGAGTTGGCTGCCTGTATGCTCCCACCTCTAGCTAGACCACATGATACTGACAAGATGCACTGTCACATGAGTATTGTGTGGCCATTGGCAACTCAAGGGAGAGCCGTTTTGATAAATGTTTCATTTTCTACATCTCAAAGCTCTGGAACCCTTTACCCACTCATGTCGATCCCAATAACTATGGCCTGGCACCTTTTAAAAGACAGGTTTCTCCCTTCCTCCATAATCTGTAAATTCACTTGTCTGTTATTTTTACCTTTCATAATCCTTTCTATATTTCAATTAAGACCAGCCTTGATGTTGACTTCTGTCCATGACTAGAGCCTCCAATGTGTAAAAAGAAAAAGAAAAAAAAATCAGGAGTTGTACAGGATGTGAATCAAGTGTTTGCTTTGAAGGATGTGCATGAGAAATGAAGAATGAGAAAGATTCACACGTAGGATTTAACGATTTATGGCTCTGGAGAAAGAATATGCCACAGTTGATAAAGATGCCTGTGGAAGTGTTGCTAATATATGGTGTGGGAGGAGACCTATTACAAGCGGGAGCTTTTATCGAGAGAATAAAGCATGCATATGAATGTGAAGAGAGGAGGGTTATTGGTTCTAGGTTAAGGTGTAACTGTTGCAGGGGTATGTGATGCCAACATGGCAGTCCAATCTGTTTATGGACAGACTGAGGAGGGGAGTTGATGAGAGGGTTTTCAGTTGAGGAGTAAGTCTACAGCCTGGCAGGGGTAAAGATGCTTGTGATGTAAGTCGGTTATTGTTTGCTGATGAAATGGTACTGGTGGCAGATTCAAGTGAATCATAACAGAAATTGATTTCTAAGTTTGGTTGAGTGTGTGAAAGGAGAAAGATGAAAGTAAATGAGAATAAAAGTAAGGATGCTAGGTTTAGCACTGGAAAGGGACATGTTAGTTGCGTTCTGAGAGTGAATGGAGAAAACTTGGAGGCAGTGAAGTGTTTTAGATATTTGGGAGTGGAATCAAGGAAGCTGAAGTGAGTCATTAGGTGGATTATTAGGTGAAGGACCTAGGTGCACTGAGGAATGTGCAGAAGGAGAGGTCACCATCTGGGAGGGTGAGAGTGGGTAGGTTTGAAGGTATAGTGGTCCTGATGGTGCTCCAAGGATGTGAGGCATGGGCTATAAATGAGAATGTACAGAAGAGGGTGAATGTGTTGGAAATACAATGTTTGAGAATAACATTTGGTGAGAGGAGGGTTTATCGTGTGAGAAATGATAGGGTGAGAGAGAGGTGTGGTAAAACGAAGTGTATGACTGAGAGAGATGAAGAGGGCATTCTGAAATGGAATGAACATATGGAGAGGATGAAAGAAGAGATGTTGACAGAGAAGGTATGTGTCAGAAGTGAAGGGGGACAAAGGGTAGAGGGAGGGGGAATGGGAAAGGTTTTGAGTGCTTGGTGCCTGAACATGCAGGAGGGTGTAAGATGTGCATGGGATAGAATGAAATGAAGTGGTGCTGTATACAGTGGGTGATGTGCTGTCAGTGAACTAAATCATGGCATATAAAGTAGTTGGAGGAAACCACGGAAAGGTCTGTGAGGCCTGAGTTGTGGATAGGGTGCTACAGCTTCAGTGCATTACATGACACCCACAGAAGGGATGTGATCAAATGAAGCCATTCTTTTTATCTGTCCCTCATACTACCTAGCTAACAGGGAAAATGGTGAACATGTACATAAAAAAGACATAAGGGATTGAGGATACAACTACAAGGTTTTTGTCTGAAACAAGGATTGGTTCAAGTCAAATACTCAACATAAGAGTGCTTAATAAAAAGACCCTAAATGTTGATAAAATGAATGGAAAATAAGTCAGGTTTATCAGAAGGGAAAAGGGTGTGGGAGGAGCTGGTACTGCTACTACCTAAGCAGAAGAGACAATTGAGAATCAGGAGAATCTCAGTATCCCAAGATACATAGAATATCTTCGTATCTCTTTAAAGTTTGTACTCTTTATGTGCCAACGTTGACATAAATTACATATTCAATAAAAGAATTTCGTTTGCATCATCTGACTTGACACTGGAACAAAACAATAATGTTCTTATTTTTCATTTGTAAGTAAGTAAGATGCAGTTTTTCATGCTTGCTATTTCCCATATTTGCAATGTAGCACCTGAAACAGGTGAGGAAATGGCCTCATTCACTCACAGCCATTCTCATTGTTATGTGTAATGCACCAAAACCACAGCAAAGTTTCTCCTGGCTGCTTCATATGCCCTAATTCTGTCCACTGAGAGCACATTGTTCACTGTATACCACATTGCTTCAATGTACTCCATCCCATACACACATCACACCCTCCTGCATGTTCAAGACATGAGCACTCCAAACCTTTTCCAGTTCAGCATTCCATCTCCAGTTTGGTCTCCCTCTTCTCCATGTCTCCTTCACTTCTGACAAATATACCCTCCTTGTCACTCATTCTTGCCATACATTCAAACAACTTCAGCATATCATCTTCTGCTCCCTTAACCACACTCTTCTATCACCATAACCCTCTCTTATCAATCAATTTCTTACTTTAACAACCCTCCTCACACAACACTGTACTCAAGTATTTCATTTCTAACACATTTACCCCTTTTTCATACATTCTTATCTGGAGCCCAAGTATTGCATCCATACAACACTGTCTGAACTTTTATACACTTAAACATGCCCATCTTTGTCCTCCTAGATAATGACCTCTCTTTTGTCACATTCCTGAATGCACCCTGGACCTTAACCCCCTCAGTTATCTATGGCACGCTTCAGCTCCCATTTGTTGCCATATCCACTTCTACATATTTAAAATCATCCATTTCCTGCAAGATTTCCTCATTTAACCAACTCCCAACTAACCTGTCTCTTTGCAATGCCAAACCTAATCACCTTCCTCTTATTTATATCTAGCCTCAACTTTCTCCTTTCATACACTCTCCCAAACTCAGAAATCAACTGCAATATCTCACCTGAATCTTCCACTAGAGCAAACAAACAGTGACTACCTAACCTCCCTAGCCTTCCCACCCCTAACAGACTATACACCTACCCTTCTCTCCATATCCGTTGCATTCACCTTCCACACCATCCAAAATTAATTCTAAATAGCCTTGGTGACCCACCCTGACTGGAACCATTCATCTTCGAAAAGGCCTCTCTATCAACCCTATCATATGCTCTCCAGTTTCATAATCACCACATACCAATCCTTCTGTTTTTCTAAGTATTTCTCAGATAAATTCTTGAAAGCAAACATATGATCAAAACTTCCTCTACCACTCCTAAAACCACACTGTTCCTCCCAGATCTGATAATCTGTGTAAGCCACCACCCTCCCACCCTCTCAATCACTACTCTCCCATAGAACTTGCCAGATACCCTCACCAAAATTCTATCTCTGTTATTTGAACATTCATATTTGTCTCAATATACAGGCATTCTGCTAATCTTCTGGAACCCTACCATGATCAATACACACACTGAAAAGCTTAACTAACCAGTAAGTACCAGAGTCATCCCCTTTCTTAAGAAATTCAACTGCAGTACCTTCCACTCCAGCCACTTTCCCGCAATTCATCTTTTGCAATTCTTTTACCAACTTTTCTCTTTTCACCTGACCACTTGCCATGATTCCCTCCATTCTCATACCTCTACACACTAAACAATCTGCTGTCCTATCATCCAACACATTCAACAGTCTTTTAAAATACACCATCTCCTCTTCACTTTACTTCTGCCAGTTACCCCTACCCAAAGGCCCCCTTCACTGATGTGCTCATGTGTTCTCTTGTGTTTCTCAAGCTATTAACCTCCTTCCAAAACATTTTCTTACTCTCAAAGGAGAGTGCTGATACTCACTCATCCAACTCTTATTTGCCTGCTTTATCAGCCCCTGAACTTTCCACTTTACTTCCTGCCAGTTTCTCTTGTACATCTCCAAATCACTTGCACTCCTTTCCTACAAATAATGCCCAAACGCCTATCTTTTCTCTTTAGCTAGCAACTTAACTTTATCATCACACCATTCACTACCCTTTCTCCCCTATCCACCTCTCACCTACAGCATTCCTCACTCAATCCCTTTGAATCATTCATTCGCATCTTTTGCCATAATAAACTCACTTTCACCAAATTTTCTCACACATATTGTCTGCTTATAAGTTTCTCCTCAGCATGCCTATCAATTAGTACATTATCCAATAATGTCCACTTTCCATTACCCCTACTTACCTATGTATACTTATGTAAGTCTCCTTTTAATCCAGGTATTCCCAATCACCAGTCCTTTTTCAGCACAACTCCATAAGCTGTTCACTAATTTCATTCACAACACTGGGCACTCCATGCCCCCAATTATACACTCTACTACCATCTTACCCACTTTGGCATTCAAATAACCTATATCAAATCACCTATCATTAACAACTGATTCCTTGCATTAAAACTGGTGACACACTCAACACCTCTCAAAACACCAGCCTCTCTTCCTCTCAATTTTTGCTGCACAGGCACTACTAATCACCTACCTTCCATTTTTACCCACAAAAATATGGAGCTCAATTTGTTACACTCACAAATTCCAAAGGCTCCACCTTTGGCTCTGTTTCACTCAGAGCAAGATCATCAAAGTTGCTCTTCTCAAACACACAATATCTATCTATCCTCTTTTCTCATCCTGATCACATTCACATGTATTCGGACACCTCAGCCTGAGCCTTCAAAGAGGATGAGCACTCCTCACTTAGCTCCTTCTTCTGTTCCAGCTTTCAGAAATTAAAACACAGGGAGAGGAGGATTTTGGAATATGTGAGAAGCATTTTTTCTAAAAAAAAAAAAAAGTGAAATTAGCCTTAATTATATATATAGTAAATGGAACCTTTACTGAAGTTGCTCACAGACAGTAGCACACTTAGATGCCTAGCAGTCACTCTAGAATAAGCTGTGGCTGTTGACTGTCACAGCAAAGGGAAAACATTTTTAGCTGCCATGGAGTAAAGATGGTTTACCTATGTTATAGGGGTAAAAGCTGACCATCACAATAATAGGGTATAGAAGTGCATACTGCTGGTGACTTTAACATTATTCATTCCTTTTTAAAAGTTCAGAACATTTTTTTTTTTTTTTTTGCTTTGTCGCTGTCTCCCGCGTTTGCGAGGTAGCGCAAGGAAACAGACGAAAGAAATGGCCCAACCCACCCCCATACACATGTATATACATACGTCCACACAGGCAAATATACATACCTACACAGCTTTCCATGGTTTACCCCAGACGCTTCACATGCCTTGATTCAATCCACTGACAGCACGTCAACCCCGGTATACCACATCGCTCCAATTCACTCTATTCCTTGCCCTCCTTTCACCCTCCTGCATGTTCAGGCCCCGATCACACAAAATCTTTTTCACTCCATTTTTCCACCTCCAATTTGGTCTCCCTCTTCTCCTCGTTCCCTCCACCTCCGACACATATATTCTCTTGGTCAATCTTTCCTCACTCATTCTCTCCATGTGCCCGAACCATTTCAAAACACCCTCTTCTGCTCTCTCAACCACGCTCTTTTTATTTCCACACATCTCTCTTACCCTTACGTTACTTACTCGATCAAACCACCTCACACCACATATTGTCCTCAAACATCTCATTTCCAGCACATCCATCCTCCTGCGCACAACTCTATCCATAGCCCACGTCTCGCAACCATACAACATTGTTGGAACCACTATTCCTTCAAACATACCCATTTTTGCTTTCCGAGATAATGTTCTCGACTTCCACACATTCTTCAAGGCTCCCAGAATTTTCGCCCCCTCCCCCACCCTATGATCCACTTCCGCTTCCATGGTTCCATCCGCTGCCAGATCCACTCCCAGATATCTAAAACACTTCACTTCCTCCAGTTTTTCTCCATTCAAACTCACCTCCCAACTGACTTGACCCTCAACCCTACTGTACCTAATAACCTTGCTCTTATTCACATTTACTCTTAACTTTCTTCTTTCACACACTTTACCAAACTCAGTCACCAGCCTCTGCAGTTTCTCACATGAATCAGCCACCAGCGCTGTATCATCAGCGAACAACAACTGACTCACTTCCCAAGCTCTCTCATCCCCAACAGACTTCATACTTGCCCCTCTTTCCAAAACTCTTGCATTCACCTACCTAACAACCCCATCCATAAACAAATTAAACAACCATGGAGACATCACACACCCCTGCCGCAAACCTACATTCACTGAGAACCAATCACTTTCCTCTCTTCCTACACGTACACATGCCTTACATCCTCGATAAAAACTTTTCACTGCTTCTAACAACTTGCCTCCCACACCATATATTCTTAATACCTTCCACAGAGCATCTCTATCAACTCTATCATATGCCTTCTCCAGATCCATAAATGCTACATACAAATCCATTTGCTTTTCTAAGTATTTCTCACATACATTCTTCAAAGCAAATCATTTTGTATGTTCTGAACCTTTTTAAAAGTTCAGAACATACAAAATGATTTTGCTGACATCCATAGCACTATGGCTATACCTTCAATATCATGACATCTAAAGGTTCACAATAGGTAAAAATTATGGAAAAACTTTTTTGTCTGTCTCGTTAAGAAACTACGAATGGATGAAAAACCTTACTGCAACTAGTTCCCAGTGAATATTGGTTTGTGGATGGGTTGCATGATGTCTCCATGATTGTTTGATTTGTTTATGGATGGGGTGGTTAGGGAGGTGAATGCAAGAGTTTTGGAGAGAGGGGCAAGTATGCAGTCTGTTGTGGATGAGAGACCTTGGGAAGTGAGTCAGTTGTTGTTCGCTGATGATAGAGCACTGGTGGCTGATTCAGGTGAGAAACTGCAGAAGCTGGTGACTGAGTTTGGTAAAGTGTGTGATAGAAGAAAGCTAAGAGTAAATGTGAAAAAGAGCAAGGTTATTAGGTTCAGTAGGGTTGAGGGACAAGTCAAGTGGGAGGTAAGGTTGAATGGAGAAAAACTGGAGGAAGTGAAGTGTTTTAGATATCTGGGAGTGGATCTAGCAGCAGATGGAACCATGGAAGTGGAGGCAAGTCACACGGTGGGGAGGGGACGAAGGTTCTGAGAGCATTGAAGAATGTGTGGAACGAGAGAACACTATCTCGGAGCAAAAATGGGTATGTTTGAAGGATTAGGGGTTTCAACAATGTTATTTGGTTGCAAGGCATGAGCTATAGATAGGGTTGTGTGGAGGAAGGTGGATGTGTTGGAAATAAGATGTATGAGGAAAATATGTGGTGTAAGGTGGTTTGATTGAGTAAGTAATGAAAGGGTAAGCGAGATGTGTGGTAATAAAAAGAATGTGGTTGAGAGAGCAGAAGGTGTATTGAAATGGTTTGGTCACATGGAGAGAATGAGTGAGGAAAGATTGACCAAGAGGATATATGTGTCAGAGGTGGAGGGAAGGAGGGGAAGTGGGAGACCAAACTGGAGGTGGAAGGATGGAGTGAAAAAGATTTTGAGCGATCGGGGCCTGAACATACAGGAGGGTGAAAGGCTTGCAAAGAATAGAGTGAATTGGAACGATGTGGTATGCTAGGGTTGACGTGCTATCAATGGATTGATCCAGAGCATGTGAAGCGTCTGGGGTAAACCATGGAAAGTTTTGTGGGGCCTGGATGTGAAAAGGGAGTTTTGGTTTTGGTGCATTACACGACAATTAGAGACTGAGAGTAAACAAAAGTGGCCTTTGCTGTCTTTTCTTAGCGATACCTCATACGTGAGCGGGGGGCGCCATTTCATGTGTGGCAGGGTAGCGATGGGAATGGACGAAAGCAGTAAGTATGAATATGTACATGTGTATAAATGTATATGTCTGTGTATGTAAATGTATGTACACGGTAAAACGTATAGGTATGTATATATGCGTGCGTGGGCGTTTCTGTATATACATGTGAATGTGGGTGGATTGGGCCATTCTTTCATCTGTTTCCTTGCGCTACCTCACTAACACGGGAGACAGTGACAAAGTATAATGAAAAAAAAATAATACATATATGTGGTGTGAGGTAGTTTGATCGAGTAAGTAATGAAAGGGTAAGAGAGATGTAAGGTAATAAAAACTGTGGTGGGAGAGCAGAAGAGGGTGTATTGAAGTGGTCTGATCACATGGAGAGAATGAGTGAGGAAAGATTGACATAGAGGATATATGTGTCAAAAGTGGAGGGAACAAAGAGAAGTGGGAGACCAAATCGGAGGTGGAAGGATGGAGTGAAAAAGATTTTGAGCAATCGGGGCCTGAGCATACAGGAGGTTGAAAGGCGTTCAAGAAATAGAATGAATTGGAACGATGTGGTATACTGGAGTTGATGTGCTGTCAATGGAATGAACCTGGGCATGTGAAGTGTCTAGGGTAAACCATGGAAAGTTTGTGGGGCCTCGATGTGGAAAGGGAGCTGTGTTTCGGTGCATTACGCATGACAGCTAGAGACTGTGTGTGAACGAATGTGGCCTTTGTTGTCTTTTCCTAGCGCTATCTCGTTTGAGTGTGGGGGGAGGTGGTGAAATTTCATGTGTGGCGGAGTGGCAATGGGAATGGATGATGGCAGCAAGTATGAATATGTACATGTGTATATATGTATATGTCTGTGTATGTATATGTATGTATACGTTGAAATGTGTAGGTATGTATATGTGCGTGTGTGGGCGTTTATGTATATATATGTGTACATAGGTGGGTTGAGCCATTCTTTCGTTTGTTTCCTTGCGCTACCCCGCTAATGCAGGAGACAGCGACAAAGTATAACAAAAAAAATATGAATATACATATATACAGACTGATACACATTAAGAGTAAAGATTATCTAAGAGAACTGTGTCTTACCTTGTCCAAAGTTAAGCTTTGTATTCTAGAAATATGAACTCCAAGGTCCCGGTGGATCCCAGAACACTCGATGCAAACCATGACACCATAGTTAGTTGACAACCAAGTTACATCTGCAAAAAGTGAATATGATCAAGCTGTATTTGTCATTGTGTGATAAAGATGGAATATCTAAAAATACTTATTTCAACAATGAAAAGTAATACAATTACACGAAACATCCTCCTGATCTTGGCAGATACAAGTTAGGAGACTTAAGCTCTGTTGCCCTGTTAACCAAGACAGTTTGACAACTGGTGTATCTGAAAACAATCTTCTAATCTTTTAGTTCCATGGGTAGTTTCAAGTATAAACAGCCTATGAAATCACTCTTACACATCTTATAACAATGTCCATTGTGTTACGGTGGAACATAAAATTCTACATCAAAACAAGTGCTTCCTTCTTTTTCACTTTGAACACTAATTCATCGAGTAAAACCAATGGCTTTATTCATGTTTTTCTATAAGTAAAATGATTTTACTGCATTCAATCACAAATAATTTCTCTAGCATCCTCGTCTGAAATATCCTTTGACCTAATTAATTCTCTCATGGCACGTAAACATCTCTCCTTCCCACATCTTCAATCTTTCCTCTACCAAGCCTTTCATTCCCACTATACTAAGTTAGGGGTCCAACCCTACTGCTTATAAATTTGATCTATCTTAACCAGTATACACTTGGATTGGACTTATAGACATGTGTTGGTGCATGTACTCTTTCATGCACTTTTCTTCATTTATTGTAGCTAAGACAGCACAGGTAACTGAACTCTCTAATCATGGCCATCTCATATATGCTCCATATAAATATACTTACACCTCAGCCTTACCCAGGTACCCATTTAGGGACTAGCCCTAGAGGAGAATGAACAGCTGGGTTGGCTAAGAACTATCTGCTGCACATGGGATTCAAGCCTAGGCAGACCCATGTATGACTCACAGTCAGTGATTTTAATCAGAACACCAGGAAAGCCAAAAAATTCTTGCATACAATGCAAATTTTATGAATGGAAAGTTTGGAATGACTTTAACCCTAAAAGATTAACCCCATATGATGTATGGGTGCTCAACAGGACTAAACATGCTTGTTGTATGATCTCACTTTTCCCACCCACATATGACAGAGTCAATTGTTCCCTTACTCACTATGGGCAAGTATAGATGCCATATGCTACCTGCATCTCTAATAAACCAATGGAAAAATCTTTAATGATTAGTTACTCATAGAACACATTATGCAAGCTCCCCTCCACCCCCTTACACTCTGCTACACAGTGCACTGGTAGATAAGATTCTGTGGGGCTTGAGTAAATGATGATAGCCTATTACAACCAACAGACATAGCAAAAGACCGTGGAATAGAATCTTGAATATGGTACTGAAGGAAAAATTTTGAAGGACAGGTGGATTAAATGAGATGGAAGATGATGTGCTTGAGTTGCTGGGTATGCAGTGGATTTGAATGGCAGTGGCATGCCAAGAATGAAGCATTATATGCTGGGTTGTTCAAATGCCCCTTACTAGTTCATATTTTCTACTTAGCTGATTTCCTCTGTCTGTGGGAGAAACCTTTTTCCACTCTTAGAATGTCATGCAAAGAGTAATGATCACACCTACACCAAGTAACTGCTTGTATAAAAATAAGGAGGTTAAAGATACACTGAGGAAAGAACCTGAAAGAGCAATAAAGGATGTATAAAAAGGAGAGAAACAACGTGTGACTGATAACTTAATGGATAGGTGTGGGAAAGTCCAGGAGGATATGTTGGTAGATAGAGAGTTCCTGGTGCAAATGATTATAGCAAAAGAATACATGGACCATCCATGTCTGCATGCATGACTGTTACAAATACATATATCAAACACAAGGATGTTCATAAATACATACGATACAGACTTGGGAAAGACAATGTATTCAAGTGACAAGTTTCTAGCAAAAAGAGTATCATAAGTAGTTTGCATGATGTGTGGTTCAGGAAAGGGTTAGGTGGTGGTTTATCGACCACTTGGTGGTAATATGTAGGTCTCCTATTAATTTAATTGGTATAAAAATTAAAATATGAATGAAAAGCAAGAAGTTAACAGTACAAAGTTTAGGAATTACTGTATAAAACTTATCTTCAAAGATCAGTTAAGTGAGGAGATAAAAGAGAAGCTTAAGCAATCCATGAAAAAGATGAGATGTGAAGGTTGTTTTAGAGTGCATTGCTGATGGCTGCCACAGAGATGTACAGCACTGTATGTAGAGGCTGTAGTAAAAAAGGGAGGGCATGGTGGGATGAAGATTTAACAAAAGGAGACTACGAAAAAGCAATAGAGTTTTAAAGGGTAGTGAATCTATTGTAATTGTCATCATTACTCCATTCCCAATTCAATGGGGTGAATCAGGTACATGAAGTCCCCAAGCATCAAACATACATTCTCATCCCATCCTATAAAGTGAAACATGTCATACATACATCCTAATCCTATATTCATAAAACTGCTTTTTACTTTTTGCTTTACAGTTTACAGTGTTCTCTAATTTCTACTGATGGTGAATGGTTGCATCTGAGCTGGTTTCTGCTTTTCATGAGGTGGCTTGCATGGAGAAATTTGGGTTATATTTTTCTCAATGCCCTTGTGGTAAGTGCTTTTTCTTGGCTGGGTTGGAGACATTGATGAAGTGTAAGATGCATGATCTAGGGATGCGAAATCACCATACTGTCCTATTGGAGCTTAGTTTCCAAGGCTGGCCAATTTGGTTTTCTGTAGTTTAAAATTTCTGGTAGCTGTGCTGAGTAAGTGGGTTAGATGGAGTGTTATCAGGATGGGCAAGTGATCAGAAGATAGCTAATGTAGCTCTTTCCAGCTGGTCCTTGTGTGTAGTGGTGGTGAGCAGAATGTGATGTGTGGTGAGGTCAGCTGCTGTTGGGAGTGGACTGGAAGCACTGAAAAACTGACCTCACATTTCAGTCCTAAACTCCAACCTTCCTGACATACACTCTCAGAATCCACACTTCCCACACAAATACTAGTCATAGTCTCCCACTTATGCTATAGACATCACCCATCAACACAACAATACAACCATACTTTCAACATACTGAAGACCATTCATGTCTATCTTTCATCTACAATAAACAAGTTACTTCTACACTGCACTGCACTTCCTTCACATAAATGAACACATATCACATCACTTTATGACTATGGTCCTGACTGGTGGACATGGCCAGCTTCCTGAGCACTGCAGGAGCCTCATAAGGATAGAAGAGACTCCTCAAGCAGGAATTTATGATGAAGTATGATGTCTATCTATCTATATCACTGATGCCTGTTCCATTCCGGAACTCCCTCAACGGAATGGCAACACAGCAATAGAGTCTCCATAACTAATGAAACCCACTACCGCTTCTTAGCCCTTAGTGCCTCAATCTTAACAGGCCACTGGCTGAGGATAACTCTAGCACAGTGTTTGCAGGCTCCTAATTAATGTTCCTACAGACTACTACTACCTAATGCTCCTGCCTAATTTGTGTATTGTGGATGAGAGAGCTTGGGAAGTGAGTCAGTTCTTGTTTGCTGATGATACAGCGCTGGTGGCTGATTCATGTGAGAAACTGCAGACGCTGGTGACTGAGTTTGGTAAAGTGTGTGAAAGAAGAAAGTTGAGAGTAAATGTGAATAAGAACAAGGTTCTTAGGCACAGAAGGGTTGAGGGTCAAGTCAACTAGGAGGTAAGTTTGAATGGAGAAAAACTGGAGAAAGTGAAGTGTTTTAGATATCTAAGAGTGGCTTTGGCAGCGGATGGAACCATGGAAGTGGAAGTGAATCATGGGGTGGGGGAGGGGGTGAAAATTCTGGGAGCCTTGAAGAAGGTGTAGAAGTCGAGAACATTATCTCGGAAAGCAAAAATGGGTATGTTTGAAGGAATAGTGGTTCCAACAATGTTGTATGGTTGCGAGGCGTGGGCTATCGATAGAGTTGTGCGCAGGAGGGAGGATGTGCTGGAAATGAGATGTTTGAGGACAATATGTGGTGTGAGGTGGTTTGATCGAGTAAATAATAATAGGGTAAGAGAGATTTGTGGTAATAAAAAGAGCGTGGTTGAGAGAGCAGAAGAGGGTGTTTTGAAATGGTTTGGTCACATATAGAGAATGAGTGAGGAAAGATTGACCAAGAGGATATATGTGTCAGAGGTGGATGGAACGAGGAGAAGTGGGAGACCAAATTGGAGGTGGAAAGATGGAGTGAAAAAGATTTTGAGTGATCGGGGCCTAAACATGCAGGAGGGTGAAAGGCGTGCAAGGAATAGAGTGAATTGGAACGATGTGGTATACCGGGGTCGACATCCTGTCAATGGACTGAACCAGGGCATGTGAAGCATCTGGGGTAAACCATGGAAAGTTCTGTGGGGCCTGGATGTGGAAAGGGAACTGTGGTTTCGGTGCATTATTACATGACAGCTAGAGACTGACTGTGAACGAATGGGGCCTTAGTTGTCTTTTCCTAGCGCTATCTTGCACACATGAGGGGGGATGGGGTTGTTATTCCATGTGTGGCGGGGTGGCGATGGTAATAAATAAAGGCAGACAGTATGAATTATGTACATGTGTATATATGTATATGTCTGTGTGTGTATATATATGTGTACATTGAGATGTATAGGTATGTATATTTGCGTGTGTGAACGTATATGTATATACATGTGTATGTGGGTGGGTTTGGCCATTCTTTCGTCTGTTTCCTTGCGCTACCTCGCTAACGCAGGAGACAGCGACAAAGCAAAATAATAATGATAGAATACATATATATATATATATATATATATATATATATATATATATATATATATATATATATATATATATACATATATATATATATATATATATATATATATATATATATATATATATATATATATATATATATATATATATAAATATAAATATATTCTTTTTTTTCTTTTAAACTATTCCCCATTTCCCGCGTTAGTGAGGTAGCATTAAGAACAGAGGACTGGGCCTTTGAGGGAATACCCTCACCTGGCCCAATTCTCTGTTCCTTCTTTTGGAAAAAAAAAAAAAAAAAAAAAAAAAAAAAAAAAAAAATGAGGGGAGGATTTCCAGCCCCCTGCTCCCTCCCCTTTTAGTCGCCTTCTACGACACGCAGGGAATACGTGGGAAGTATTCTTAATCCCCTATCCCCAGGGATAATATATATATATATATATATATATATATATATATATATATATATATATATATATATATATATATATATGTATATATATGTATGTGTGTGTGTGTGTGTGTATGTGCGTGTGTGTGTGTGTGTGTGTGTGTGTGTGTATATGTATATATATATGTATATTATCCCTGGGGATAGGGGTGAAAGAATACTTCCCACGTATTCCTCGCGTGTCGTAGAAAGCGACTAGAGGGGACGGGAGCGGGGGGCCGGAAATCCTCCCCTCCTTGTATTAACTTTCTAAAATGGGAAACAGAAGAAGGAGTCACGCGGGGAGTGATCATCCTCCTCGAAGGCTCAGAGTGGGGTGCCTAAATGTGTGTGGATGTAACCAAGATGTGAAAAAAGGAGAGATAGGTAGTATGTTTGAGGAAAGGAACCTGGATGTTTTGGCTCTGAGTGAAACGAAGCTCAAGGGTAAAGGGGAAGAGTGGTTTGGAAATGTCTGGGGAGTGAAGTCAGGGGTTAGTGAGAGGACAAGAGCAAGGGAAGGAGTAGCAATACTCCTGAAACAGGAGTTGTGGGAGTATGTGATAGAATGTAAGAAAGTAAATTCTCGATTAATATGGGTAAAATTGAAAGTTGATGGAGAGAGATGGGTGATTATTGGTGCATATGCACCTAGGCATGAGAAGAAAGATCATGAGAGGCAAGTGTTTTGGGAGCAGCTGAATGAGTGTGTTAGCGGTTTTGATGCACGAGACCGGGTTATAGTGATGGGTGATTTGAATGCAAAGGTGAGTAATGTGGCAGTTGAGGGAATAATTGGTATGCATGGGGTGTTCAGTGTTGTAAATGGTAATGGTGAAGAGCTTGTAGATTTATGTGCTGAAAAAGGACTGATGATTGGGAATACCTGGTTTAAAAAGCGAGATATACATAAGTATACTTACGTAAGTAGGAGAGATGGCCAGAGAGCGTTATTGGATTACGTGTTAATTGACAGGCGTGCGAAAGAGAGACTTTTGGATGTTAATGTGCTGAGAGGTGCAACTGGAGGGTTGTCTGATCATAATCTTGTGGAGGCTAAGGTGAAGATTAGTATGGGTTTTCAGAAAAGAGGAGTGAATGTTGGGGTGAAGAAGGTGGTGAGAGTAAGTGAGCTTGGGAAGGAGACCTGTGTGGGGAAGTACCAGGAGAGACTGTGTACAGAATGGAAAAAGGTGAGAACAATGGAAGTAAGGGGAGTGGGGGAGGAATGGGATGTATTTAGGGAATCAGTGATGGATTGCGCAAAAGATGCTTGTGGCATGAGAAGAGTGGGAGGTGGGCTGTTTAGAAAGGGTAGTGAGTGGTGGGATGAAGAAGTAAGAGTATTAGTGAAAGAGAAGAGAGAGGCATTTGGACGATTTTTGCAGGGAAAAAATGCAATTGAGTGGGAGAAGTATAAAAGAAAGAGACAGGAGGTCAAGAGAAAGGTGCAAGAGGTGAAAAAAAGGGCAAATAAGAGTTGGGGTGAGAGACTATCAGTAAATTTTAGGGAGAATAAAAAGATGTTCTGGAAGGAGGTAAATAGGGTGCGTAAGACAAGGGAGCAAATGGGAACTTCAGTGAAGGGCGTAAATGGGGAGGTGATAACAAGTAGTGGTGATGTGAGAAGGAGATGGAATGAGTATTTTGAAGGTTTGTTGAATGTGTCTGATGACAGAGTGGCAGATATAGGGTGTTTTGGTCGAGGTGGTGTGCAAAGTGAGAGGGTTAGGGAAAATGATTTGGTAAACAGAGAAGAGGTAGTAAAAGCTTTGCGGAAGATGCAAGCCGGCAAGGCAGCAGGTTTGGATGGTATTGCAGTGGAATCTATTAAAAAAGGGGGTGACTGTATTGTTGACTGGTTGGTAAGGTTATTTAATGTATGTATGACTCATGGTGAGGTGCCTGAGGATTGGCGGAATGCGTGCATAGTGCCATTGTACAAAGGCAAAGGGGATAAGAGTGAGTGCTCAAATTACAGAGGTATAAGTTTGTTGAGTATTCCTGGTAAATTATATGGGAGGGTATTGATTGAGAGGGTGAAGGCATGTACAGAGCATCAGATTGGGGAAGAGCAGTGCGGTTTCAGAAGTGGTAGAGGATGTGTGGATCAGGTGTTTGCTTTGAAGAATGTATGTGAGAAATACTTAGAAAAGCAAATGGATTTGTATGTAGCATTTATGGATCTGGAGAAGGCATATGATAGAGTTGATAGAGATGCTCTGTGGAAGGTATTAAGAATATATGGTGTGGGAGGCAAGTTGTTAGAAGCAGTGAAAAGTTTTTATCGAGGATGTAAGGCATGTGTACGTGTAGGAAGAGAGGAAAGTGATTGGTTCTCAGTGAATGTAGGTTTGCGGCAGGGGTGTGTGATGTCTCCATGGTTGTTTAATTTGTTTATGGATGGGGTTGTTAGGGAGGTAAATGCAAGAGTCCTGGAAAGAGGGGCAAGTATGAAGTCTGTTGGGGATGAGAGAGCTTGGGATGTGAGTCAGTTGTTGTTCGCTGATGATACAGCACTGGTGGCTGATTCATGTGAGAAACTGCAGAAGCTGGTGACTGAGTTTGGTAAAGTGTGTGGAAGAAGAAAGTTAAGAGTAAATGTGAATAAGAGCAAGGTTATTAGGTACAGTAGGGTTGAGGGTCAAGTCAATTGGGAGGTGAGTTTGAATGGAGAAAAACTGGAGGAAGTGAAGTGTTTTAGATATCTGGGAGTGGATCTGTCAGCAGATGGAACCATGGAAGCGGAAGTGGATCATAGGGTGGGGGAGGGGGCGAAAATTTTGGGAGCCTTGAAAAATGTGTGGAAGTCGAGAACATTATCTCGGAAAGCAAAAATGGGTATGTTTGAAGGAATAGTGGTTCCAACAATGTTGTATGGTTGCGAGGCGTGGGCTATGGATAGAGTTGTGCGCAGGAGGATGGATGTGCTGGAAATGAGATGTTTGAGGAAAATGTGTGGTGTGAGGTGGTTTGATCGAGAAAGTAACGTAAGGGTAAGAGAGATGTGTGGAAATAAAAAGAGCGTGGTTGAGAGAGCAGAAGAGGGTGTTTTGAAATGGTTTGGGCACATGGAGAGAATGAGTGAGGAAAGATTGACCAAGAGAATATATGTGTCGGAGGTGGAGGGAACGAGGAGAAGAGGGAGACCAAATTGGAGGTGGAAAGATGGAGTGAAAAAGATTTTGTGTGATCGGGGCCTGAACATGCAGGAGGGTGAAAGGAGGGCAAGGAATAGAGTGAATTGGAGCGATGTGGTATACAGGGGTTGACGTGCTGTCAGTGGATTGAATCAAGGCATGTGAAGCGTCTGGGGTAAACCATGGAAAGCTGTGTAGGTATGTATATTTGCGTGTGTGGACGTGTGTATGTACATGTGTATGGGGGGGGGTTGGGCCATTTCTTTCGTCTGTTTCCTTGCGCTACCTCGCAAATGCGGGAGACAGCAACAAAGTATAAAAAAAAAAAAAAATATATATATATATATATATATATATATATATATATATATATATATATAATATATATATATATATATATATATATATATATATTTGTTTTTTGCTTTGTCGGTCTCCCGCGTTTGCGAGGTAGCGCAAGGAAACAGACGAAAGAAATGGCCCAACCCACCCCCATACACATGCATATACATACGTCCACACACGCAAATATACATACCTACACAGCTTTCCATGGTTTACCCCAGACGCTTCACATGCCTTGATTCAATCCACTGACGGCACGTCGACCCCGGTATACCACATCGCTCCAATTCACTCTATTCCTTGCCCTCCTTTCACCCTCCTGCATGTTCAGGCCCCGATCACACAAAATCTTTTTCACTCCATCTTTCCACCTCCAATTTGGTCTCCCTCTTCTCCTCGTTCCCTCCACCTCCGACACATATATTCTCTTGGTCAATCTTTCCTCACTCATTCTCTCCATGTGCTCGAACCATTTCAAAACACCCTCTTCTGCTCTCTCAACCACGCTCTTTTTATTTCCACACATCTCTCTTACCCTTACGTTACTTACTCGATCAAACCACCTCACACCACATACTGTCCTCAAAAATCTCATTTCCAGCACATCCATCCTCCTGTGCACAATTCTATCCATAGCCCACGTCTCGCAACCGTACAACATTGCTGGAACCACTATTCCTTCAAACATACCAATTTTTGCTTTCCGAGATAATGTTCTCGACTTCCACACATTCTTCAAGGCTCCCAGAATTTTCGCCCCCTCCCCCACCCTACGATCCACTTCCGCTTCCATGGTTCCACCCGCTGCCAGATCCACTCCCAGATATCTAAAACACTTCACTTCCTCCAATTTTTCTCCATTCAAACTCACCTCCCAACTGACTTGACCCTCAACCCTACTGTACCTAATAACCTTGCTCTTATTCACATTTACTCTTAACTTTCTTCTTTCACACACTTTACCAAACTCAGTCACCAGCTTCTGCAGTTTCTCACATGAATCAGCCACCAGCGCTGTATCATCAGCGAACAACAACTGACTCACTTCCCAAGCTCTCTCATCCCACACAGACTTCATACTTGCCCCTCTTTCCAAAACTCTTGCATTCACCTCCCTAACAACCCCATCCATAAACAAATTAAACAACCATGGAGACATCACACACCCCTGCCGCAAACCTACATTCACTGAGAACCAATCACTTTCCTCTCTTCCTACACGTACACATGCATTACATCCTCGATAAAAACGTTTCACTGCGTCTAACAACTTGCCTCCCACACCATATATTCTTAATACCTTCCACAGAGCATCTCTATCAACTCTATCATATGCCTTCTCCAGATCCATAAATGCTACATACAAATCCATTTGCTTTTCTAAGTATTTCTCATATACATTCTTCAAAGCAAACACCTGATCCACACATCCTCTACCACTTCTGAAACCACACAGAGAAGAGGTAGTAAATGCTTTGCGGAAGATGAAAGCCGGCAAGGCAGCAGGTTTGGATGGTACTGCAGTGGAATTTATTAAAAAAGGGGGTGACTGTATTGTTGACTGGTTGGTAAGGTTATTTAATGTATGTATGACTCATGGTGAGGTGCCTGAGGATTGGCGGAATGCGTGCATAGTGCCATTGTACAAAGGCAAAGGGGATAAGAGTGAGTGCTCAAATTACAGAGGTATAAGTTTGTTGAGGTGATAACAAGAGGTATAAGTTTGTTGAGTATTCCTGGTAAATTATATGGAAGGGTATTGATTGAGAGGGTGAAGGCATGTACAGAGCATCAGATTGGGGAAGAGCAGTGTGGTTTCAGAAGCGGTAGAGGATGTGTGGATCAGGTGTTTGCTTTGAAGAATGTATGTGAGAAATACTTAGAAAAGCAAATGGATTTGTATGTAGCATTTATGGATCTGGAGAAGGCATATGATAGAGTTGATAGAGATGCTCTGTGGAAGGTATTAAGAATATATGGTGTGGGAGGAAAGTTGTTAGAAGCAGTGAAAAGTTTTTATCGAGGATGTAAGGCATGTGTACGTGTAGGAAGAGAGGAAAGTGATTGGTTCTCAGTGAATGTAGGTTTGTGGCAGGGGTGTGTGATGTCTCCATGGTTGTTTAATTTGTTTATGGATGGGGTTGTTAGGGAGGTAAATGCAAGAGTTTTGGAAAGAGGGGCAAGTATGAAGTCTGTTGGGGATGAGAGAGCTTGGGAAGTGAGTCAGTTGTTGTTCGCTGATGATACAGCGCTGGTGGCTGATTCATGTGAGAAACTGCAGAAGCTGGTGACTGAGTTTGGTAAAGTGTGTGGAAGAAGAAAGTTAAGAATAAATGTGAATAAGAGCAAGGTTATTAGGTACAGTAGGGTTGAGGGTCAAGTCAATTGGGAGGTGAGTTTGAATGGAGAAAAACTGGAGGAAGTGAAGTGTTTTAGATATCTGGGAGTGGATCTGGCAGCGGATGGAACCATGGAAGCGGAAGTGGATCATAGGGTGGGGGAGGGGGCGAAAATTCTGGGGGCCTTGAAGAATGTGTGGAAGTCGAGAACATTATCTCGGAAAGCAAAAATGGGTATGTTTGAAGGAATAGTGGTTCCAACAATGTTGTATGGTTGCGAGGCGTGGGCTATGGATAGAGTTGTGCGCAGGAGGATGGATGTGCTGGAAATGAGATGTTTGAGGACAATGTGTGGTGTGAGGTGGTTTGATCGAGTGAGTAACGTAAGGGTAATAGATGTGTGGAAATAAAAAGAGCGTGGTTGAGAGAGCAGAAGAGGGTGTTTTGAAGTGGTTTGGGCACATGGAGAGAATGAGTGAGGAAAGATTGACCAAGAGGATATATGTGTCGGAGGTGGAGGGAACGAGGAGAAGAGGGAGACCAAATTGGAGGTGGAAAGATGGAGTGAAAAAGATTTTGTGTGATCGGGGCCTGAACATGCAGGAGGGTGAAAGGAGGGCAAGGAATAGAGTGAATTGGAGCGATGTGGTATACAGGGGTTGACGTGCTGTCAGTGGATTGAATCAAGGCATGTGAAGCGTCCGGGGTAAACCATGGAAAGCTGTGTAGGTATGTATATTTGCGTGTGTGGACGTGTGTATGTACATGTGTAAGGGGGGGTTGGGCCATTTCTTTCGTCTGTTTCCTTGCGCTACCTCGCAACCGCGGGAGACAGCGACGAGATAAAAAAAAAGAAAAAAAAAAAAAAAAATATATTTATTATTCATCTTCTGCAAAGCTTTTACTACCTCTTCTCTGTTTACCAAATCATTTTCCCTAACCCTCTCACTTTGCACACCACCTCGACCAAAACACCCTATATCTGCCACTCTATCATCAAACACATTCAACAAACCTTCAAAATACTCACTCCATCTCCTTCTCACATCACCACTACTTGTTATCACCTCCCCATTTGCGCCCTTCACTGAAGTTCCCATTTGCTCCCTTGTCTTACGCACTTTATTTACCTCCTTCCAGAACATCTTTTTATTCTCCTAAAATTTAATGATACTCTCTCACCCCAACTCTCATTTGCCCTTTTTTTCACCTCTTGCACCTTTCTCTTGACCTCCTGTCTCTTTCTTTTATACATCTCCCACTCAATTGCAAGGCAGCAGGTTTGGATGGTATTGCAGTGGAATTTATTAAAAAAGGGGTGACTGTATTGTTGACTGGTTGGTAAGGTTATTTAATGTATGTATGACTCATGGTGAGGTGCCTGAGGATTGGCGGAATGCGTGCATAGTGCCATTGTACAAAGGCAAAGGGGATAAGAGTGAGTGCTCAAATTACAGAGGTATAAGTTTGTTGAGTATTCCTGGTAAATTATATGGGAGGGTATTGATTGAGAGGGTGAAGGCATGTACAGAGCATCAGATTGGGGAAGAGCAATGTGGCTTCAGAAGTGGTAGAGGATGTGTGGATCAGGTGTTTGCTTTGAAGAATGTATGTGAGAAATACTTAGAAAAGCAAATGGATTTGTATGTAGCATTTATGGATCTGGAGAAGGCATATGATAGAGTTGATAGAGATGCTCTGTGGAGGGTATTAAGAATATATGGTGTGGGAGGCAAGTTGTTAGAAGCAGTGAAAAGTTTTTATCGAGGATGTAAGGCATGTGTACTTGTAGGAAGAGAGGAAAGTGATTGGTTCTCAGTGAATGTAGGTTTGCGGCAGGGGTGTGTGATGTCTCCATGGTTGTTTAATTTGTTTATGGATGGGGTTGTTAGGGAGGTGAATGCAAGAGTTTTGGAAAGAGGGGCAAGTATGAAGTCTGTTGGGGATGAGAGAGCTTGGGAAGTGAGTCAGTTGTTGTTCGCTGATGATACAGCGCTGGTGGCTGATTCATGTGAGAAACTGCAGAAGCTGGTGACTCAGTTTGGTAAAGTGTGTGAAAGAAGAAAGTTAAGAGTAAATGTGAATAAGAGCAAGGTTATTAGGTACAGTAGGGTTGAGGGTCAAGTCAATTGGGAGGTGAGTTTGAATGGAGAAAAACTGGAGGAAGTGTTTTAGATATCTGGGAGTGGATCTGGCAGAGGATGGAACCATGGAAGCGGAAGTGGATCATAGGATGGGGGAGGGGGCGAAAATTCTGGGAGCCTTGAAGAATGTGTGGAAGTCGAGACCATTATCTCAGAAAGCAAAAATGGGTATGTTTGAAGGAATAGTGGTTCCAACAATGTTGTATGGTTGCGAGGCGTGGGCTATGGATAGAGAGGTGCGTAGGAGGATGGATGTGCTGGAAATGAGATGTTTGAGGACAATGTGTGGTGTGAGGTGGTTTGATCGAGTAAGTAACGTAAGGGTAAGAGAGATGTGTGGAAATAAAAAGAGCGTGGTTGAGAGAGCAGAAGAGGGTGTTTTGAAATGGTTTGGGCACATGGAGAGAATGAGTGAGGAAAGATTGACCAAGAGGAGATATGTGTCGGAGGTGGAGGGAACGAGGAGAAGTGGGAGACCAAATTGGAGGTGGAAAGATTGAGTGAAAAAGATTTTGAGTGATCGGGGCCTGAACATGCAGGAGGGTGAAAGGCGGGCAAGGAATAGGGTGAATTGGATCGATGTGGTATACAGGGGTTGATGTGCTGTCAGTGGATTGAATCAGGGCATGAGAAGCGTCTGGGGTAAACCATGGAAAGCTGTGTGGGGCCTGGAAGTGGAAACGGAGCTGTGGTTTCGGGCATTATTGCATGACAGCTAGAGACTAGGTGTGAACGAATGAGGCCTTTGTTGTCTTTTGATAGTGCTACCCTGCACACATGAGGGTGGAGGGGGATGGTATTCCATGTGTGGCGAGGTGGCGATGGGAATGAATAAAGGCAGACAGTGTGAATTGTGTGCATGGGTATATATGTATGTGTCTGTGTGTGTATATATATGTGTACAGTGAGATGTATAGGTATGTAAATTTGCGTGTGTGGACGTGTGTGTGTATACATGTGTATGGGGGTGGGTTGGGCCACCCAACCCATTTCTTTCGTCTGTTTTGTTGCGCTACCTCGCAAAAGCGGGAGACAGCGACAAAGCAAAATAAATAAATATATATATATATATATATATATATATATATATATATATATATATATATATATATATATATATATGGAGAGAATGAGTGAGGAAAGATTGACCAAGAGGATATATGTGTCGGAGGTGGAGGGAACGAGGAGAAGAGGGAGACCATATTGGAGGTGGAAAGATGGAGTGAAAAAGATTTTGTGTGATCGGAGCCTGAACATGCAGGAGGGTGAAAGGCGTGCAAGGAATAGAGTGAATTGGAATTATGTGGTATACCAGGGTCGACGTGCTGTCAATGGATTGAACCAGGGCACGTGAAGCATCTGTGGTAAACCATGGAAAGTTTTTTTGGGCCTGGATATGGAAAGGGAGCTGTGGTTTTGGTGCATTATTACATGACAGCTAGAGACTGAGTGTGAACGGATGTGGCTTTTGTTGTCTTTTCCTAGCACTACTTTGCGCACATGCAGGAGGAGGGGTTGTCATTTCATGTGTGGTGGGATGGCAACAGGAATGAATAAGGGCAGACTGTATGAATTATGTACATGTGTTTATATGTATATGTCTGTGTGTGTGTGTATATATATGTATACGGTGAGATGTATAGGTCATTTCATGTGTGGTGGGATGGCAACAGGAATGAATAAGGGCAGACTGTATGAATTATGTACATGTGTATATATGTATATGTCTGTGTGTGTGTGTATATATATGTATACGGTGAGATGTATAGGTATGTATATGTGCGTGTGTGGACGTGTATGTTTATACATGTGTATGTGGGTGGGTTGGGCCATTCTTTCATCTGTTTCCTTGTGCTACCTTGCTAACACGGGAGACAGTGACAAAGTATGATAAATAAAAATAAATATCTTTTCTTTCTTTCATACTATTCGCCACTTCCCGCGTTAGCGAGGTAGCGCCAAGAACAGAGGACTGGGCCTTTGAGGGAACACCATCACCTGGCCCCCTTCTCTGTTCCTTCTTTTGGAAAATTAAAAAAAAAAAAAAACGAGAGGGGAGGATTTCCAGCCCCCCGCTCCCTCCCCTTTTAGTCGCCTTCTACGACACGCAGGGAATACGTGGGAAGTATTCGTTCTCCCCTATCCCCAGGGATAAAAAAAAAAAAAATAAATATATATACATATATATATATATATATATATATATATATATATATATATATATATATATATATATATATATACATATACATGCCTTCATCCTCGCAATCAATACCCTCCCATATAATTTACCAGGAATACTCAACAAACTTATACCTCTGTAATTTGAGCACTCACTCTTATCCCCTTTGCCTTTGTACAATGGCACTATGCACGCATTCCGCCAATCCTCAGGCACCTCACCATGAGTCATACATACATTAAATAACCTTACCAACCAGTCAATAATACAGTCACCCCCTTTTTAATAAATTCCACTGCAATACCATCCAAACCTGCTGCCTTGCCGGCTTTCATCTTCCGCAAAGCTTTTACTACCTCTTCTCTGTTTACCAAATCATTTTCCCTAACCCTCTCACTTTGCACACCACCTCGACCAAAACACCCTATATCTGCCACTCTATCATCAAACACATTCAACAAACCTTCAAAATACTCACTCCATCTCCTTCTCACATCACCACTACTTGTTATCCCCTCCCCATTTGCGCCCTTTACTGAAGTTCCCATTTGCTCCCTTGTCTTACGCACTTTATTTACCTCCTTCCAGAACATCTTTTTATTCTCCCTAAAATTTAATGATACTCTCTCACCCCAACTCTCATTTGCCCTCTTTTTCACCTCTTGCACCTTTCTCTTGACCTCCTGTCTCTTTCTTTTATACATCACCCACTCAATTGCATTTTTTCCCTGCAAAAATCGTCCAAATGCCTTTCTCTTCTCTTTCACTAATAATCTTACTTCTTCATCCCACCACTCACTACCCTTTCTAATCAACCCACCTCCCACTCTTCTCATGCCACAAGCATCTTTTGTGCAATCCATCACTGATTCCCTAAATACATCCCATTCCTCCCCCACTCCCCTTACTTCCATTGTTCTCACCTTTTTCCATTCCGTACTCAGTCTCTCCTGGTACTTCCTCACACAAGTCTCCTTCCCAAGCTCACTTACTCTCACCACCCTCTTCACCCCAACATTCACTCTTCTTTTCTGAAAACCCATACAAATCTTCACCTTAGCCTCCACAAGATAATGATCAGACATCCCTCCAGTTGCACCTCTCAGCACATTAACATCCAAAAGTCTCTCTTTTGCGCGCCTGTCAATTAACACTTAATCCAATAACGCTCTCTGGCCATCTCTCCTACTTACATACGTATACTCATGTATAACTCGCTTTTTAAACCAGGTATTCCCAATCACCAGTTCTTTTTCAGCACATAAATCTACAAGCTCTTCACCATTTCCATTTACAACACTGAACACCCCATGTATACCAATTATTCCCTCAACTGCCACATTACTCACCTTTGCATTCAAATCACCCATCACTATAACCCGGTCTCGTGCATTAAAACCACTAACACACTCATTCAGCTGCTCCCAAAACACTTGCCTCTCATGATCTTTCTTCTCATGCCCAGGTGCATATGCACCAATAATCACCCATCTCTCTCCATCAACTTTCAGTTTTACCCATATTAATCGAGAATTTACTTTCTTACATTCTATCACATACTCCCGCAACTCCTGTTTCAGGTGTACTGCTACTCCTTCCCTTGCTCTTTTCCTGTCACTAACCCCTGACTTTACTCCCAAGACATATATGGTGTGGGAGGCAAGTTGTTAGAAGCAGTGAAAAGTTTTTATCGAGGATGTAAGGCATGTGTATGTGTAGGAAGAGAGGAAAGTGATTGGTTCTCAGTGAATGTAGGTTTGCGGCAGGGGTGTGTGATGTCTCCATGGTTGTTTAATTTGTTTATGGATGAGGTTGTTAGGGAGGTGAATGCAAGAGTTTTGGAAAGAGGGGCAAGTATGCAGTCTGTTGTGGATGAGAGAACTTGGGAAGTGAGTCAGTTGTTGCTGGCTGATGATACAGCGCTGGTGGCTGATTCATGTGAGAAACTGCAGAAGCTGGTGACTGAGTTTGGTAAAGTGTGTGAAAGAAGAAAGTTAAGAGTAAATGTGAATAAGAGCAAGGTTATTAGGTACAGTAGGGTTGAGGGTCAAGTCAATTGGGAGGTAAGTTTGAATGGAGCAAAACTGGAGGAAGTAAAGTGTTTTAGATATCTGGGAATGGATCTGGCAGTGGATGGAACCATGGAAGCGGAAGTGGATCATAGGGTGGGGGAGGGGGCGAAAATCCTGGGAGCCTTGAAGAATGTGTGGAAGTCGAGAACATCATCTAGGAAAGCAAAAATGGGTATGTTTGAAGGAATAGTGGTTCCAACAATGTTGTATGGTTGCGAGGCGTGGGCTATGGATAGAGTTGTGCACAGGAGGGTGGATGTGCTGGAAATGAGATGTTTGAGGACAATGTGTGGTGTGAGGTGGTTTGATCGAGTAAGTAACGTAAGGGTAAGAGAGATGTGTGGAAATAAAAAGAGCGTGGTTGAGAGAGCAGAAGAGGGTGTTTTGAAATGGTTTGGGCACATGGAGAGAATGAGTGAGGAAAGATTGACCAAGAGGATATATGTGTCGGAGGAGGAGGGAATGAGGAGAAGTGGGAGACCAAATTGGAGGTGGAAAGATGGAGTGAAAAAGATTTTGTGTGATCGGGGCCTGAACATGCAGGAGGGTGAAAGGAGGGCAAGGAATAGAGTGAATTGGATCGATGTGGTATACCGGGGTTGACGTCCTGTCAGTGGATTGAATCAGGGCATGTGAAGCGTCTGGGGTAAACCATGGAAAGCTGTGTAGGTATGTATATTTGCGTGTGTGGACGTATGTATATACATGTGTATGGGGGGTGGGTTGGGCCATTTCTTTCGTCTGTTTCCTTGCGCTGCCTCGCAAACGCTGGAGACAGCGACAAAAAAAAAAGAAAAATATATATATATATATATATATATATATATATATATATATATATATATATATATATATATATATATATATATATATTTTCTTCTTTTCTTTCATACTATTCGCTATTTCCCGCGATAGCGAGGTAGCGTTAAGAACAGAGGACTGGGCCTTTGAGGGAATATCCTCACCTGGACCTCTTCTCTGTTCCTTCTTTTGGAAAAAAAAAAAAAAAAAAGAGAGGGGAGGACTTCCAGCCCCCCGCTCCCCTCCCTTTTAGTCGCCTTCTACGACACGCAGGGAATACGTGGGAAGTATTCTTTCTCCCCTATCACCAGGGACGTATATATATGATCCCTGGGGATAGGGGAGAAAGAATACTTCCCACGTATTCCCTGCGTGTCGTAGAAGGCGACTAAAAGGGGAGGGAGCGGGAGGCTGGAAATCCTCCCCTCTCGTTTTATTTTCTTTTTTTTAATTTTCCAAAAGAAGGAACAGAGGGGGGCCAGGTGAGGATATTCCACAAAGGCCCAGTCCTCTGTTCTTAACGCTACCTCGCTAATGCGGGAAATGGCGGATAGTTTAAAAGAAAGAAAGAAGAATATATATATATATATATATATATATATATATATATATATATATATATATATATATATATATATATATATATATATATATTATTATTTTTTTATTATACTTTGTCGCTGTATATATATATATATATATATATATATATATATATATATATATATATATATATATATATATATATATATATATATTTATTTTATTTATTTTGGTTTGTCGCTGTCTCCCGCGTTAATGAGGTAGCGCAACGAAATAGACGTAAGAATGGCCCAACCCACCCACATACAAATGTATATACATACCCGTCCACACACGCAAATATACATACCTATATATTTCAACGTATACATACATATACACACACAGACATATACATATATACACATGTACATAATTCATACTGTCTGCCTTTATTCATTCCCATCGCCACTCTGCCACATGTGAAATAACAACTCCCTCCCCCCTCATGTGTGCGAGGTAGCGCTAGGCCCCATTCGTTCACACTCAGTCTCTAGCTGTGTTGTAATAATGCACCAAAACCACAGCTCCCTTTCCACATCCAGGCCCCACACAACTTTCCATGGTTTACCCCAGATGCTTCACATGCCCTGGTTCAGTCCACTGACAGCATGTCAATCCCGGTATACCACATCGTTCCAATTCACTCTATTCCTTGCACGCCTTTCACCATCCTGCATGCTTAGGCCCCGATCACTCAAAATCTTTTTCACTCCATCTTTCCACCTCCAATTAGGTCTCCCACTTCTCCTCGTTCCCTCCACCTCTGACACATATATCCTCTTGGTCAATCTTTCCTCACTCATTCTCTCCATGTGACCCAACCATTTCAAAACACCCTCTTCTGCTCTCTCAACCACGCTCTTTTTATTACCACAAATCTCTCTTACCCTATTATTACTTACTCGATCAAACCACCTCACACCACATATTGTCCTCAAACATCTCATTTCCAGCACATCCACCCTCCTGCGCACAACTCTATCCATACCCCATGCCTCGCAACCATACAACATTGTTGGAACCACTATTCCTTCAAACATACCCATTTTTGCTTTCCAAGATAATGTTCTCGACTTCCACACATTCTTCAAGGCTCCCAGAATTTTCGCCCCCTCCCCCACCCTATGATTCACTTCCGCTTCCATGGTTCCATCCGCTGCCAGATCCACTCCCAGATATCTAAAACACTTCACTTCCTCCAGTTTTTCTCCATTCAAACTTACCTCACAATTGAGTTGTCCCTCAACCCTACTGTACCTAATAACCTTGCTCTTATTCACATTTACTCTCAACTTTCTTCTTTCACACACTTTACCAAACTCAGTCACCAGCTTCTGCGGTTTCTCACATGAATCAGCCACCAGTGCTGTATCATCAGTGAACAACAACTGACTCACTTCCCAAGCTCTCTCATCCACAACAGACTGCATACTTGCCCCTCTCTCCAAAACCCTTGCATTCGCCTCCCTAACTACCCCATCAATAAACAAATTAAACAACCATGGAGACATCACACACCCCTGCCGCAAACCTACATTCACTGAGAACCAATCACTTTCCTCTCTTCCTGCACGTACACATGCTTTACATCCTCGATAATAACTTTTCACTGCTTCTAACAACTACCCTCCCACACCATATAATCTTAATACCTTCCACAGAGCATCTCTATCAACTCTATCATATGCCTTCTCCAGATCCATAAATGCTACATACATGTCCATTTGCTTTTCTAAGCATTACTGGATTATGTGTTAATTGATAGGTGCGCAAAAGAGAGTTTTGGATGTTAATGTGCTGAGAGGTGCAACTGGAGGGATGTCTGATCATTATCTTGTGGAGGCAAAGGTGAAGATTTGTAGAGGTTTCAGAAAAGAAGAGAGAATGTTGGGGTGAAGAGAGTGGTGAGAGTAAGTGAGCTTGGGAAGGAGACTTGTGTGAGGAAGTACCAGGAGAGAATGAGTACAGAATGGAAAAAGGTGAGAACAAAGGACGCAAGCGGAGTAGGTGAGGAATGGGATGTATTTAGGGAAGCAGTGATGGCTTGTGCAAAATATGCTTGTGGCATGAGAAGCATGGGAGGTGAGCAGATTAGAAAGGGTTGTGAGTGGTGGGATGAAGAAGTAAGATTATTAGTGAAAGAGAAGAGAGAGGCATTTGGACGATTTTTGTAGGGAAATAATGCAAATGATTGGGAGATGTATAAGAGAAAGAGGCAGGAGGTCAAGAGAAAGGTGCAAGAGATGAAAAAGAGGGCAAATGAGTTGGGGTTTCAGAGTATCATTAAATTTTAGGGAGAATAAAAAGATGTTTTGGAAGGAGGTAAATAAAGTGCGTAAGAGAAGGGAACAAATGGGAACATCAGTCAAGGGGGCTAATGCAGAGGTGATTACAAGTAGTGGTGATGTGAGAAGGAGATGGAGTGAGTATTTTGAAGGTTTGTTGAATGTATTTGATGATAGAGTGGCAGATATAGGGTGTTTTGGTTGAGGTGGTATACAAAGTGAGAGGGTTAGGGAGAATGATTTGGTGAACAGAGAAGAGGTAGTAAAAGCTTTGCGGAAGATGAAAGCTGGTAAGGCAGCGGGTTGGATGGTATTGCAGTGGAATTTATTAAAAAAGGGGTGACTGTATTATTGACTGTTTGGTAAGGTTATTCAATGTATGTATGACTCATGGTGAGGTGCCTGAGGACTGGCAGAATGCTTGCATAGTGCCATTGTATACAAAGGCAAAGGGGATAAGAGTGAGTATTCCTGGGAGGATACTGATTGAGAGGGTGAAGGCATGTACAGAGCATCAGATTGGGGAAGAGCAGTGTGGTTTCAGAAGTGGTAGAGGATGTGTGGATCACGTGTTTGCTTTGAAGAATGTATGTGAGAAATACTTAGAAAAGCAAATGGATTTGTATGTAGCATTTATGGATCTGGAGAAGGCATATGATAGAGTCGATAGAGATGCTCTGTGGAAGGTATTAAAATATATGGTGTGGGAGGTAAGTTTTTAGAAGCAATGAAAAGTTTTAATCAAGGATGCAAGGCATGTGTACGTGTAGGAAGAGAGGAAAGTGATTGGTTCTCAGTGAATGTTGGTTTACGGCAGAGGTGTGTGTGATATCTCCATGGTTGTTTAATTTGTTTATGGATGGGGTTGTTAGGGAGGCGAATGCAAGAGTTTTGGAAAGAGGGGCAAGTATGCAGTCTATTGTGGATGAGAGAGCTTGGGAAGTGAGTCAGTTGTTGTTCGCTGATGATACAGCACTGGTGGCTGATTCGGGTGAGAAACTGCAGAAGCTGGTGACTGAGTTTGGGAAAGTGTGTGAAAGAAGAAAGCTGAGAGTAATTGTGAACAAGAGCAAGGTTATTAGGTACAGTAGGGTTGAGGGACAAGTTAATTGGGAGGTAAGTTTGAATGGAGAAAAACTGGAGGAAGTGAAGTGTTTTAGATATCTAAGAGTGGATTTGGCAGCGAATGGAACCATGGAAGCAGAAGTGAGTCATAGGGTGGGAAAGGGGGCGAAAGTTCTGGGAGCGTTGAAAAATGTGTGGAAGTCGAGAACGTTATCTTGGAAAGCAAAAATGGGTATGTTTGAAGGAATAGTGGTTCCAACAATGTCAAATGGTTGCGAGGTGTGGGTTATAGATAGAGTAGTGTGGAGGAGGGTGGGTGTGCTGGAAATGAGATGTTTGAGGACAATACGTGGTGTGAGGTGGTTTGATTGAGTAAGTAATGAAAGGGTAAGAGAGATTTGTGGTAATAAAAAGAGTGTGGTTGAGAGAGAAGAGGGTGTTTTGAAATGGTTGGGTCACATGGAGAGAATGAGTGAGGAAAGATTGAAAAAGAGGATATATGTGTCAGAGGTGGAGGGAACGAGGAGAAGTGGAAGGATGGAGGTGGAAGGATGGAGTGAAAAAGATTTTGAGCGATTGGGGCCTGAATATGCAGGAGGGTGAAAGGCATGCAAGGAATAGAGTGAAATGGAACGATGTGGTAAACCGGGATAAAGCATGGAAAGTTTTGTGGGGTCTGGATGTGGAAAGGCAGCTGTGGTTTCAGTGCATTACATGACAGCTAGACACTGAGAGTGAACGAATGTGGCCTTTGTTCTCTTTTCCTAGCACTACCTCGCTTGTGTGCAGGGGGAGGGGAGTGTCATTTCTTGTGTGGTGGGGTGGCGACGGGAATGAATAATGGCAGCAAATATGAATTATGTACATGTGTAAATATGTATATGTCAGTGTATGTACATATATTTACATACTGAAATGTATAGGAATGTATATGTGTGTGTGTGGCCATGTATGTATAATAATAATGATAACAATAATAAAAATAATAATGTCTGAGGAATAGTAGTCCTAACAGTATCACCCGGTTGCAAGGCATGGGCTATAGATAGGCGTGCGGAGGAGGGTGGATATGTTGGAAATGATATGTTTGAGGACAATATGTCGTGTGAGGTGGTTTGATTGATTAAATAATGAGAGAGCAAGAGAGATGTGTGGTAATAAAAAGAGTGTGGTTGAGAGTATGTGAATGGATGTGCCTTTCTTTGTCTGTTTCCCAGCACTACCTTGCTAACGAGGGAAATGACAATCAAGTATGAAAAAAATTATGTTACTTTTATGGAAAATAAAATAAAAATGGGAGGATTTACCAGCCCCCTTGCTCCCACCCTTTTTAATCACCTTTAGGACACAAACAGAATATGGAGGTAGAATCCTTTCTCCCCTACCCTGTGTCAAGACTAATGGGAACAAGGAGAATGGGGAGACCAAACTACAGAGGGAAAGATAGAATGAAAAAGAATCTGAGTGACCAAGACCTGAACATGCATGAAGGTGAAAGGTGTGTCTGGGATAGAGTGAAATGGAAATATGTGCTATATTGGGGTCGACGTGCGTGAACCAGGGCATGTGAAGTGTCTAGGGTAAACCATGGAAAGGTCTGTGAGGGGATGTGACCTTTCATCATTTTTTCCTAAAGCTACCTGGCTAATGAGGGAAAGAGAGATCAAGTATGAAAAAGTGAAATAAAAATAACTATAATACCACTCTTGGTTTATTTCTGAAAGACAGTCACTTATCTACACATATAATCAATTTCCTACTAAATGCAATCTAATTCTGAATTAGAATTTTCTATGTGGTGTTGGAGAAAATGACAGACAGGAGGAAGGTTATGGGAGAAAGACAGAGGAATGGGTGGGGAATGAGCATTCATGGGATACACAGGAAAGGCAGATATCAGAAGACCTGATGATACTGATAAGATTATGACTAATCATATCAAAAGGATTAGTGGACCCCTTACTGGTGAAGAATAAGGTGGAATGAGAATAGCTGAGTGTACAGATCATATCTCTAAACTTAGAAATGTAGAGGGAAAAAGTTCTAAAGAGACAGAAGAAACTGCATGCGGAATTTATGGATTTTGGTAAGGCATACAATAAAGTGAACAGGACAGCCTTGAGGGAAGTTTTGTCTCTACATGGTGAACAAAGAGAATTTCTGAACGCTATCAGGAGCTATTATATGGTAGCTGATGTAGCACATATGTGACAGCATGCTTCAGTTTTAATGTGTGCTTTACAATAAATGTAGGAGTACATAAAGCTGTGTAAAGTTACCTTATGTTTTTGTGGATGGACATTATGTGAGATGAGAATGAGGTGAGATGACAGTCATAAGCTGCTAAAAAAGGTGAAACAGAATAGAAGTTATTGCAGTTACTATACTGTCAGCTGCATCACAGGGACTGAAGAGAATGTTGGGTCAGTGTGATGTATGCTGAAAGAGAAACCATAAGTGATTATAAGTAAATACAAAAGTTATGTCTGATGAAATGAGATATCAGAATAATTTCCATTTCAAAGGTGAAAAAAAGGAAGCTGTGCATGAGTTCAGGTCAAGTTAGGATGGTAAAGGAAATACTGAAGTTGGAAGTCAGGTCTTGCAATGAAGAAAAACTGAAGGTGCACTGGAAGTTCTAGGGAAAGGAAAATCTTAATAACTAAATCTGCAAGAGGCATGAGTGAAGGAGTACTTGTACAAACTCTAATGTATAATAAATACTAGTAGTAAAGATAGATAACTTGCACATCAAAATAGGGAAAAGATTAGATATGTGATGTGAAGAAATCAGAAAGGCAGATGGATGAGTCTTTTAGGACAGTATGGTCACTTACAAAACATAAAAGTGGTATACCTGAATGTACACTTTGCCATGGAAGCGATGTCATTGTTTTCAGTATGGTTCTTCCATACAGCAGTATCTGGCAGCTACAACTAAAGCTAGGTGTGTGGGTGAAAGCTGAGTGAGTACCAAGTTGTGAATTAGTGCCCAGTGGGTTGGACACCATTGTAGGGCAATGGCATAGCAATGAACTCCTGACCCAAATTTTTCATTCCCTAACCTTTAACAGGCATTCCCTCTAATTTTTGCACGAAAAGGCTTCCATATGGGTAGTAAAAGTATAAGAGCTATATCCCAAGTTCATCCTCCACACACACGAGAGAGAGAGAGAGAGAGAGAGAGAGAGAGAGAGAGAGAGAGAGAGAGAGAGAGAGAGAGAGAGAGAGAGAGAGAGAGAGAATTTGTTTTTCTAAAACAATTATCCCTGAGGTAGGGGAGTAGGAATTCTACTTCCATATTCCTGGTATGTTGTAGAAGGCGACTAAAGGGGGTGGGAGTGGGGGACTGGAAACCCCCTCCATGTTTTTGTATTTCAAATTCTAAAAGAGGGAAAGAAAAGAGAAACCAAGCAAGGAGTGCTCATCCTCCTAGAAGGCTCAAGCTGGGGTGTCTATATGTGTGTGTGGATGTAACCAAGATGAGAGGAGAAATAGGAAGTATGTCTGATGAAAGATGCATGGATATTCTGGTTCAGAATGAAACAAAGCTCAATGGTAAAAGGAAAAATGTTTTGGGAATGTCTGAGAAGTACAGTCAGGGAGTCATGGGTTGGTGAGAGGAAAAGAGCTAAGGAAGGAGTAATACAACTCCTGGAGCAGGGGTTGTAGGAATGTATAATAAGAGTGTAAGGAAGCAAATTAAAGATTGATGTGGGTAAAAGTGAATGTGGATGGTCAGAGACAAGTGTTTACTGATCCTTATGCACCTGGCTATAAGATGAAAGCTCATGAGAGGCAAGTGGTATAATTGCAGTTGATTGAGTGCCTCAGCAGTTCTGATGTACGAGACTGGGTAGTAGTGATGGATGATTTATATGTAAAGCTGAGTAATGTGGCAGCTGAGGGTATAATTGGGACACATGGGGTATTCAGTATCATGAATGAAAGTGGAGTACAGCTTGTGGAGTTATGTGCTGAAAAATGGCTGGTGATTAGGATTACCTGGTTTAAAAAGAGGAATATTAGCAAATATACGTATGTGAGTAGGGGAGATGGTAAGTGGGCATTATTATATTTAAATTTATTAATAGGCATGTGAGAGAGAGACTTTTGGAAGTAAATGTGCTGAGACAGGCAGCTACTGGGATGTCTGATCACTATATCGTGTGAAGAAATACAATGGGAGTTTGAGTGTAGAATGGCAGAAGGTGAGAGTAAATGAAACAAGAGGAGTGGGTGAGGAATGGGAGGTATTTAGGGAAGCAGTGATGGCATGTGCAAGACATGCATGTGGCAGGTGGGAGGTGAGCAGATTAGGAAAGGTAGTAAGTGGTGGGATGAAGAAGCACAGTAGCTAGTGAAAGAAAAAGATGGCATTTAGGTAGTACTTACAAGGAAGCAGTGCAAATGATTGAGGAATGGAAAGAGAAAGCAACAGAAGGTGCAGGGGTGGAACTAAAGAGGAAAGGAGAATTGGCATGAATGAGTATCAGTAAACTTTGGGAGAAAAAGATGTTTTGGAAGAAGGTAAATAGTATGCAACAAACAAGAAAACAAATGGAAACATCAGTGAAGGGGGAAAGATGGGAAGTGATAACAGGTAGCGATGAAGTGATGGAGTAAGTATTTTGAAGGATTGTTAAATGTGTTTGATGACAGAGTGGCAGATGTGAGGTGATTTGGTTGGAGTGGTATGCAATGTGAGAGAGTCATGCAGCATAACGGCTGGAGAGGATGGTATCACAGCTGAATTCATCATGAAAGGGGTGGCTGCGTTGTTGACTGGTTAGTAAGGATTTTCAATGTATGCGTGGAGTCTGAGGATTGGTAGAATGCATGTATAGTGCCACTGCATAAAGGCAAGGAGAATAAAGGTGAGTGTTCAAACTAAAGAGGTATAAATTTGTTGAGTAAACCTGGTAAGTTGTATGGGAGGGTATTGACTAAGAGGATGAAGGTATGTACAGAGCATCAGGCTGGGAGGAGCAGTGTGGTTTCAAAAGTGGTAGAGGATGTGAGGATCAAATGTTTGTTTTAAAGAATGTGTGTGAGAAATACTTCGTAAATCATATGAATCTGAAGAAGGTATATGATTGGGCTGATAGAGATGTTCTGTGGAAGGTCTTAAGAATATATGGTGCGGGAGGAAAGCTGTTAGAAGCAGAAATAAAATTTCATTAAGGGTGTAAGGCTTGTATATGAGTAGGAATAGAGGAGAATGAATGGTTCCAAGTGAAGGCTGATCTGTGGCAGGAGTGTGTGGTCACCATTGTTGTTTAATTTGTTTATGGATGGGGTGGTGAGGGAAGCAAATGCAAAAGTTTTGAAAACAGGGGCAAGTATGCAGTCTGTGGGGAGCTGAGATGGCCTGAGAAGTAAATCAGTTGTTGTTTGCTGATTGTACAGCACTTGTGGCAGATTCGAGTGAGAAACTGCACAAGTTGGTGACTGAGTTAGGAAGCATGAGAAAGGAGAAAGCTGAGAGTGGATATGAATAAAAGCAAGGACTGAGGGAGAGATTAGTTGGATGTGAGTTTGAATGGAGAAAAATTGGAGGAAGTGAAGTGCTTTAGATATCTTGGAGTGGACATGGCAGTAAATGGAACCATGAAAACACAAGTGAGTCAGGTTGGGAGAGGGGAAGAAGGCTCTGGGAGCACTGAAGAATGTGTGGAAAGAGAGAATGTTATCTAGGAGGGCAAAAATGGGTATGTCTGAGGGAATAGTAGTTCCAACAATATCATATGGATGCAAGGCATAGGCTATAGATATGGCTGTGTGGAAGAGTGGATGTGTTGGAAACTAAATAGTTGAGAACAATATGAGGTTTGAGGTGGTTCTGATAAAGTAATTACTGAAAGGGAAGGGGAGATGTGTGGTAATAAAAAGAATGAGATTGAGAAAGCAAAAGGGGATATCCTGAAATGGTTTGAACATAGAGAGAGAGAATGAGTGAGGAAAGGTTGACAAAGAGGATATATGTAGGTGTCAAAAGTGGTGGGAAGAAGGAGAAGAGGAAGACCAAATTGCAGATGGAAGGAAGGAGTAGAAAGATTTTAAGTGATCAGGGCCTGAATATACAGGAGAGGAAAAGGTGTGCAGTGGATGGAGTGAATTGGAATGACATGACATACTAGGGTCAGTGTGCTGTCAATCATTGAACCAGGGCAAGTGAAGAATCCAGGGTAAACCACAGAAAGTTCTATGGGGCCTGGTTGTGGATAAGGGGCAGTAGTTTCATTGCATTACACATGACACCTAGAGAATGGATGTTAGCAGATGTGGCTTTTCTTTGTCTGTTCCTGGTGCTACCTTGACAGGAAAAGAAATGGCAATCAAGTATGAAAGACAGTAATTCTAAGTTAATAATCATTCATAGAAAGGAGAAATTTCTCATCTGACACTTGTTTTTCTTCCTAACATCAGTGTTCACTGAGACAGTGAATCTGGAAAATATTTGTTTTACAATGGTACATAAATGATGAGTATAAACACTTCTTTCAACACAACACATCTAATGTATACCTATTCATTTTGATGTATCAGTTTTAACTCCGCAAATTATTCCTGAACGTCTCTGAACAACAACCTACAACATTATATCATTTTGTTTGAAAAAATACTAAAATTCTAACCACAAGACTTGCTCTTACAATATTTGAATGAAGAACTGCATCAGCGTTTATTACTTAGTTTTTGTTACTATTTCACAAAACTGCATTCCATCTCAGAAAAAATAAAGCAAAAATAAAGCAAGCCTATTAGGTGCCAGATACAACTTTCAAGCTAAAAGTTTCCTGAAAAATGGTAACATCACTTCTTTAGCCAACTGCACAAGGAGGAGATACTGTCTGTAGAGTAGATGGATAGGTGCCGTGCAATAATTAGAGTTAGGGATAATTCATATGAAGATGCTAGAGGATGATCTGGATCAAATGAAATGAAGGGTTGCATGCATAAAGATTGTGTGAATGAAGTTGTTGGTCTTACTTGATGTATCATCTCTGTGCCCAAGTCAACAAGTAAGAAGTACGTCTATAAACGCGAAAGTCCATGATTCATCTAAACACACAGGGCATAGATTAAGAAATAAGTATGAGCGATATGAGAGGCTATATGTACCAAGTCCAATCCACAGAAACTTGAAATCTAATGATGACTTACTGACAAACAGAAAAATATATCATCTGGGTTATAAGACACAAAAGTATTAAACGTAAAATGATTTTTACATCATAAAAAATACTCACCATTAGTACCACCACAATCACAACACACGTTGTTGCCCGGCAAGCCTCGAACATAAGAGATGATTCTCTGCTGCAACTCTCGAAAGCCAGAATCAGCAGGGGAAGGCCCGGGAGTATCATCACATAATGCTTTTTGTAGGGCACCTAAAATTTCAAAGAATGCAAAATTAATTAATAAAAAATTCTAGCCATTACCATTCAGTTGATCTGTGTCCCAAAAAAGGTAGCACATTCTAGAAAAAAAATCACCTAAAACACTGGTGGCACCGACTTCCCTTATCATAAACCCATAAACCTCATCCATTATGTAAAACAGCACACACACACAAACAAACAGTAACTGAAGTTTATATATCACACAAGAGCAGCCAATCCAGATGTTAGAAGAATTATTGTGGCAAAGTCTAACAGATGTTAGAATTATTGTTACTGTTTCTCTAAGGTTACACAGTAACTAGGAAAAATGAGCAGGGAATGTGGCCCTCCTTGTAAGATAAATTACGTTTTCAAGAACTGCTCAAGGAGATTTTTTTTTTACACACATTATAATGGGGAAATACATTAAAAGATACCAAACTTATAGTTTTGATATAGCATATCTCCTGAAAAAATATAATGCAACTGATCAATTCTCTACTGAGACAAGTGCAAATCAGCAATGGAAATTGGATAAAGTCAGGCTTTGCTTAGGATAATGAAGTCATGATACCTAGGTTCTTTGAATGCGTCTGAGAAAACTTGTACCAGCATGTCACTACACACATTAGTAATTAAGGCAGAGCTATCAACAAAAGTGAATCTCAAGTTCATAAACAGTAAACTGGATACATATGCTTACATGTGCCTCTGATGCAATGCAGTAATGTAGTGCTTGAGTCGGTACATGGATGGTGAGGATGCAATCAAAAAATCAAAAATAAAACGAAAAGGCAAAAAGAAATGCAAAGGAATTCACTTCACAAAGATGAACAAACTCTTCCTACACAGTGTACAAGAGATGTAAAAACCTGATTTCATAAGGAGAAAAGAGGGGTATGTTTTTAATACAACTTGCAAAACCTCCCATTTTTACCACTAAAAAAAGAAACAAATGTGTATGCCATTATAAAGATGATTTACATTAACAGCCTTTGCACAGATCATAATTGAGCTTAAAGGCATGTGTTTCTAGGATTGATCCCTTAACCAGGCTGCCAACATTTTTCCAATACCCCAGTAAAGGAATGTCTCATTTTTGTCACATTTCTAGCATTTACTGAGTGTGACATATCAACAACATTCTTAATTTTCTTTGCACTTTTAATTGCAGCCTATGAAGCTAGATTAAGAAAGGCAGCAGACTTATCATTAGGCCATCTGGTTTCTTAATGTATGCCATGATGCAACATAATCCATAAACTGCATTTATTTTTTATTTCTTTTATTTTGCTTTGTCGCTGTCTCCCGCATTTGCGAGGTAGCGCAAGGAAACAGATGAAAGAAATGGCCCAACCCACCCCCATACACATGTATATACATACATGTCCACACACGCAAATATACATACCTATACATCTCATGTACACATATATACACACACAGACACATACATATGTACCCATGCACACAATTCACACTGTCTGCCTTTATTCATTCCCATCGCCACCTCGCCGCACATGGAATACCATCCCCCTCCCCCCTCATGTGTGCGAGGTAGCGCTAGGAAAAGACAACAAAGGCCCCATTCGTTCACACTCAGTCTCTAGCTGTCATGCAATAATGCCCGAAACCACAGCTCCCTTTCCACATCCAGGCCCCACACAACTTTCCATGGTTTACCCCAGACGCTTCACATGCCCTGATTTAATCCACTGACAGCACGTCAACCCCGGTATACCACATCACTCCAATTCACTCTATTCCTTGCCCGCCTTTCACCCTCCTGCATGTTCAGGCCCCGATCACTCAAAATCTTTTTCACTCCATCTTTCCACCTCCAATTTGGTCTCCCACTTCTCGTTCCCTCCACCTCCGACACATATATCCTCTTGGTCAATCTTTCCTCACTCATTCTCTCCATGTGCCCAAACCATTTCAAAACACCCTCTTCTGCTCTCTCAACCACGCTCTTTTTATTTCCACACATCTCTCTTACCCTTACATTACTTACTCGATCAAACCACCTCACACCACACATAGTCCTCAAACATCTCATTTCCAGCACATCCACCCTCCTGCGCACAACTCTATCCATAGCCCATGCCTCGCAACCATACAACATTGTTGGAACCATTTATCAGTTATAAAAAATGTAGTATCAAAGTAAAATTAATAAATAAATAAAAAGAAAGAAGTTATGAGAATACAGCTTTTGACTGAAAAAATTTGTTAAACACTATTTTTTTGCTGTGTAGGGACTTGGATCATTTTTCTTCCATGTCAGAGAACCATTAATATGATGTTTAAACAGAGTATGAATTAATATTTAATAAATATTAAATATTATCTTTCTAGTTACGTTACTATGACATTATCATCATGAAAATAATTGCAAAAGTTAATGCTATGGCTATGATATATCATCACATTTGACTTCAACTTTTGAACTATTTTCATTTCCTTCTTTCATACTTGTCCGTTGTTTCCCACGTCACTGACATAGCATCAGGAACAGGTGAAGACAGGAAGCATTCGCATGCATCCACTCTCTAGCAATCATGCATAATACATTGAAAACAGAGTCCTCTATCCACACTAGGCCCCACAGACCTTTCCAAGGTTTCCCTTGGCTACTTCACATGTCCTGATTCAATCCACTGGTGACATGTTGCCCCCTGTGTACAACACTGTTCCAATTCCCTTAAGCCCATACACACCTTTCCCCCTCCTACTTGTTTTGGCCCCGACATCTTTATCATCATCAGTCTAACTATTTTTATTCATTGTTATACTTGATTGCTGTTTCCCGTGTCAGTGAGGCAGTGCCAGGAAACAGACAAAGAATAGCCAATCCACTCATATAAACAAACATCCATACACGCACATATATACATATACATATCAACATATACATAAATATACATACACATGCACAGACATATACATATATACACATGTACATATTCATACTTGCTTGCCTTCATCTATTCCCATTGCTACCCTGCCCTACAGGAAACAGCATCAATACCCCCTGCTTCAGTGAGGAAGCACCAGGAAAACAGACAAAAAAAGGCCACATTCCGAAACACAGCTCCCTATCCACCCCCAGGCCCCACAGGCATTTCCATGGTTTACCCCAGACGTTTCACATGCCTAGATTCAGTCCACTGACAGCCACGTCGACCCTGGTATACCACATTGTCCCAATTCACTCTATTCCTTGCATACCTCTCACCCTCCTGTATGTCGAGGCCCTGATTGTTCAAAATCCCCTTCACTTCATCCTTCCACCTCCAATTTGGGCTTCTGCTTCTCCTTCCTCTTTCAACCTCTGACACATACATTCTTTTTGTCAATCTTTCCTCATTCTCTCCATATGTCCAAACCATTTCAACACATCCTCTTCTGCTCTCTCAACCACACTCTTTTTACTTCCACACATCTCGCTTACCTTTTCATTACTTACTCAATCAAACCACCTCACACCACATACTGTCCTCAAACATTTCATATCCAACACATCCACCCTCCTCTGTACTACCCTATCTATAGCCCATGCCTCACAACCATAATGTTCTCTCTTTCCACACATTCTTCATCGCTCCCAGAACCTTCGCCCCCTACCCTACCCTGTGACTCATTTCCGCTTAAATCGTTCAATTCACTACCAAGTCAAGTCCCAGATATCTAAAACACTTCACTTTCTCCAATTTTTCTCCAACCAAACATACATCCCAATTAACTTGTCCCTCAACCTTATCAAACCTAGTAACTTTGCTCTTATTCACATTTACTCTCAACTTTCTCCTTTCACACACTTTTCCAAACTCAGTCACCAACTTCTGGTTTCTCACTTGAATTATCCAAAGCTGTATCATCAGCAAACAACAACTGACTCACTTCCCAGGCCCTCTCATCCCAGCGGACTGCATACTTGCCCATCTCTCCAAGACTCTTGCATTCACCTCCCTACCAACCCCATCCATAAACAAATTAAACAACCATGGGGACATCACACACCCCTGCCGCAGACCGACCTTCACTGGGAACCAATCATTCTCCTCTCTTCCTACTCGAACACATGCCTTACATCCTTGGTAAAAACTTTTCCTTGCTTCTAGCAACTTACCTCCCAAACTATATACTCTTAAGAACTCCCACAAAGCATCTTTATCAACCCTATCATATGCCTTCTCCATACTAACAAATCCATCCGTTTTTTTAAGTATTTCTCACAAACATTCTTCAAAGCAAACATCTGATCCACACATCCCCTACCACTTTTGAAACCACACTGCTCTTCCCCAATCTGATGCTCTGCACATGCCTTCACCTTCTCAAGGAATTCTCGACAAACTTAGGCCTTTATGTTTGAACACTCACCTTTGAATCCTCTTTCCCTTTGCACAATGACACTATGCACGCATTCCGCCAATCCTCAGGTACCTCATCATGCTCCATACATAAACTGAATATCCTTAACAAGCAATCAACACAAAGCCATCCCCTTTCTTGATAAATTCTATTGCAATACCATCCAAATCCACTGCTTTGCTGAATTTCATCTTCTGCAAAGCTTTCATTACCTCTTCTTTCTTAAGCAAACCAATTGCCCTGACCTTCTCACTTTGCACAACACCCTGACCAAAACACCCTATATCTGCCACTCTACCATCAAACGCATTCAACAAACCTTCAAAATACTCACTCCATCTCCCATTTGTTCTCTTGTCTTATGCACATTATCCATCTCCTTCCAAAACATATTCTTATTTTCCCTAAAGTTTAATGATACTCTCTCACCCCTGGTCTCATTTGCCCTCTTTTTCAACCCTTACACCTTCCCCTTGACCTCCTGCCACTTTCTTTTATAAATCTCCCAGTCATTTGCTCTATTTCCTTGTAAGTACGTCCAAATGCTTCTCTTTTCTCTTTCACTAACAACTTTACTTCTTCATCCCACCACTCACTACCCTTTTGATCTGCTCATCTCCCACATTTCTCATGCCACCTGCATCTTTTGCACAAGCCATCACTGCTTTCCTAAATACATCCCACTCCTCACCCACTCCCCTCATGTCATTTGGTCTAACCTTTTGCCATTCTACACTCAACCTCTCCTGGTGCTTCCTCACACAAGTCTCCTTTCCAAGCTTACTTACTCTCACCACTCTTTTCTCCCAACAATCTTTTTTTGAAAACTTCTACAAATCTTTATCTTCGCCTCTACCAGATAGTGATCAGGCATCCCTCTCAGCACATTAACATCCAAAAGTCTCTCTTTTACACACCTATCAATTAACACATAATCCAATAATGCCCTTTCACTATCTCTCCTACTCACATAGTATGCTTATGTGTATCTCTCTTTGTAAACCAGGTATTCCCAATCACCAGTCTTTTCAGCACACAAATCCACAAGCTCTTCACCATTTCCATTCACAACACTGAATACCCCATGTATACCAATCATACCCTCAACTGCCACATTACTCACCACATTTAAATCACTCATCACTAAAACCCGGTCTCGTGCATCAAAGCTGCTGACACACCAATAATCACGCATCTCTATCCATCCACTTTCAGCTTTACCCACATCAATCTAGAATTTACTTTCTTACACTCTTTCACAAACTCCCGCAACTCCTGCTTCAGGAGTAGTGCTACTCCTTCCTTAACTCTTGTCCTCTCACCAACCCCTGACTTTACTCCCAAGCCTTTCCCAAACCACTCACACCACATATTTTCTTTCACAGCAAATTGCCCTCAAATATCTAATTTTCAACACTTCCATAACTACTTATCTATACTAAATTCTTATCTATACTTGCATCCACACAACATTGTTGAGACTACTATAGCTTCAAACATACTCATCTTAACCCTCTGAGATAAAGTCTCTTTCTACACATTCCTCAATGCTTCAAAAACCTTTGCCCTCCACATGCATCCTATGGCTCACATCTGCTTCCAGGATTCCTTTGGCTTCCACGTCCAATTCCAGCTGTCTAAAACAATTTATCAGTTCCAAATTTTCTCCATTCAGACTCACTTCCCAGCAAACTTGTTCCTCTGGCCTACTAAACTAAATACCCTTGCTTTTATTCATCTACTTTCAACTTCTGCAATTTTTCACTCGAATCTGCTACCAAAGCTATGTCATCAGCAAACAACTGATTCACTCTCCAGGCCCCCTCAACCCCTATAATGTGCATATGCACCCCTCTCTCCATGATCCTTGCATGCATTCCCCTCACCACCCCATCTATAAAGAAATGAAATGGTTTTGGTGACATCAAACACCCCTTCCGCTAACTAACCTTCACCTGGAACCACTCACTCTCTTCTCTTCTTACTTGTTCATACACCTTACACTCTTAATAAAAATTTCTCTGTTTCTAGCAGCTTTCTCCCCATACCATTAATTTGTAAAATCTTACATAAGGCTTCTCACTTAACCCTATCATATGCTTTCTCCAGATCCATAAATGCCCCATACAAATCCTTCTATTTCTCTATTTCTCACAAACATTTTTCAAAGCAAAACACCTGATCCACAAATCCTCTACCAATTCTGAAACTATATTGCTCCTACCCAATCTGATGCTCTTTACATGCCTTCATCCTCCGAATCACCACTCTTCCATACAACTTATTAGGTAAACTCAACAAACTTATAGCTTTGTAGTTCAAACACTCATCCTTTTTTTCCCTTGCCTTCATACATTCCACCAATCCTCAGGCACTTCAACAAGATCCATAAATACACTGAAAATCCTAACTAAGCAATCAACAACAGTGTTACCCCTCTTAGTTCAGAAACTCAACAGCAATACCATCCACTCCAGCCTCGCTGTCTCATTTCATTATATGCAAGATTTTTACCTCCTGTTCTCTTTTCACAAACCACTTTTCATGACTCTCACTTAACACACCTCTCCAAACTAAACATCCTAATTCTGCCACCCTATGATCAAACAAATTCAACAATCCTTGAAAACAGTCACTTCATCTCATCTCACCATTTCCCCATTTGCCCCTTTCACTGATGTTCCTAAATCATCTCTTTTTTTCCGAAACTATCAACCTCCTTCTAAAAACATTTCCCCAAAGTTACCTGGTAAGTGTTCACTCTAACTCCCTTCTGCCCTCTTTTTCCACCCCTGCACCATCCTCTTGACCTCCCACCTCTTTCTCTTGCATAACTCCATACAGCTGCACCTCTCTTTCTTCTTGCAATACTAATGTCACTTAATCATCCTACCACTCACTACCCTTTGTCACTTGCTCACCACTCCACCTTCTGCATGCCACTCACTTCCTTAAATACTCCCATTCTTCACCCACTTCCCTTGCTTTGAGTACTCTCACCTTTTGCCATCTTACACCTAACCTCTCCTTATATTTCTTCACATGTCTCTTTTTCAAGCTCACTTACTTTCACCAATCTCTTCTCACTCGTATCATTCCCTTTTTTTTTTCCAAAGACCTCTACAAATCTTTAACATCGACTCCACCAGGTAATGGTCAGACATCCTACCAGCTTTCAATGCATTCACATCCCAGAGTCACTCTTTAGCATGCCTATATATCAATATTTAATACAATCATGCCCTTTACTCATATTTCTAGTTCACCTATGTATACTTATGTATGTCACTCTTTTTAAACTGGTATTCCCGATCACCAGACCTTTTCACCAAACAACTTTATAAGCTATTCACAATTCCTATTCATCTCACTAAATGCCCCATGTCCCTAAATTATACCCCCAACTGCAACATTATTCACTCTCACACTGAATCACCAATCACTATTATCAAATCTCTTGCATCAAAATTACTAACAGCAAACATAAATTTAAGAAGTTGAATGATAACAGAGTGTTCAAGAGATGGGGCCCAACGAGTTTAAAACTCCCTCTCTGTAAAGTAAAAATAGATAATAACTTGTTCAACTGCTCTCAAAACACTAGACTCATAACCCTCCTTTTAATGTCCTGGTGCATAAGCACTACCAATCACCCACATCTCATGAACACACTGTCATCTTTATTTTCATGTCTTAAACTCACTTCCCAACACTCTTTTACTCATTCCCACAACTCCTGCTTGATCAACATTGCTACCTCTTCCTTAGCTCTTTACCTCACACCAACACCTGACTTTACCCATAAGACATTCCCAAACCATTCTTCACCCTCACTCTTGAGTTGTTTCACTCATAGCCAGATCATCCAAGTTCCTTTCTCATCCTGGCTAGATCCACATACATTTAGACATCCCAGCCTGAGCCTTCATGGAGGATGAACACTCCTTGCTTGGCTCCTGTTTTGTCTATTAGAATCTTAATACAAGAAAGTTTTTTTTCTTCTACTCTCCTTTTAGTTGCTTTGTATGACACGCACAGAATATGAAGATAGAATTCTTTCACCCCTACCCCAATACTCAAGAAAGTCTGCTTAATATAAAATATCAAGTAAAACTTAATATGTAACAATCAAATCTGCTAGTCTCTGACACAAAAGAAATATATATGTTAAACAAAGTCATTAGCTGTAGCAAAAAAACACTGAGTACAATATTTGGAAAATCTTGATCCAGTTAAAAGCCCCTTCTGCATAAACTGGTTCCTTTTGTATTCTTATCAGCTCGATACTACATTCTTTTGATAATAAAAAGGGAGATTTGTTAGAAGCCTATGCATACAAATGATATAATTGGGGTATGTTTTCCAAACATATGATACCAAAATGCCTTCCGATCAGTAATGATAAAACTTAGCATCAGATAAATAAACTGGAAAAGTAAAGAATCCTGCATGGATCTTTTAGCTGGATCAAAGCTTCCTAAAGATGTGGTGCTTTCTGTCCACTGTGGCTTGCAACTTACGATATATTTCATGTTTTTCTGTTGTCTCAAAGACAAGTAAATGCAATGCTTTCATACTGAGGTTCATTAATCTATATGATATATACACTGAAGAGAATATTTCCTTGACAAGTTACAAGGATATCATCATAACTATCAAATACAATGTCATAATTGTGGTGGATTTCAACTTTCTAAAAGGGGAAACAGAAGAAGGAGTCACGTGGAGAGTGCTCATCCTCCTCGAAGGCTCAGATTGGGGTGTCTAAATGTGTGTGGATGTAACCAAGATGAGAAAAAAGGAGAGACAGGTAGTATGTTTGAGGAAAGGAACATAGATGTTTTGGATCTAAGTGAAACGAAGTTCAAGGGTAAAGGGGAAGAATGGTTTGGCAATGTCTTGGGAGTAAAGTCAGGGGTTGGTGAGAGGACAAGAGCAAGGGAAGGAGTAGCACTACTCCTGAAACAGGAGTGGTGGGAGTATGTGATAGAGTGTAAGAAAGTAAACTCTAGATTGATATGGGTAAAACTGAAAGTGGATGGAGAGAGATAGGTGATTATTGGTGCATATGCACCTGGGCATGAGAAGAAAGATCATGAGAGGCAAGTGTTTGGGGAGCAGCTGAGTGATTGTGTTAGTAGTTTTGATGCATGAGAACGGTTTATAGTGATGGGTGATTTGAATGCAAAGGTGAGTAATGTGGCAGTTGAGGGGATAATTGGTGTACATGGGGTGTTCAGTATTGTAAATGGAAATGGTGAAGAGCTTGTAGATTTATGTGCTGAAAAAGGACTGGTGATTGGGAATACCTGGTTTAAAAAGAGAGATATACATAAGTATATGTATGTAAGTAGGAGAGATGGCCAGAGAGCGTTATCGGATTACGTGTTAATTGATAGGTGCGCGAAAGAGACTCTTAGATGTTAATGTGCTGAGAGGTGCAACTGGAGGGATGTCTGATCATTATCTTGTGCAAGAGAAGGTGAAGATTTGTAGAGGTCTTCAGAAAAGAAGAGAGAATGTTGGGGTGAAGAGAGTGGTGAGAGTAAGTGAGCTTGGGAAGGAGACTTGTGTGAGGAAGTACCAAGAGAGACTGTGTACAGAATGGAAAAAGGTGAGAACCAAGGAGGTAAAGGGAGTGGGGGAGGAATGGGATGTATTCAGGGAAGCAGTGATGGCTTGCCCAAAAGATGCTTGTGGCATGAGAAGTGTGGGAGGTGGGCAGATTAGAAAGGGTAGTGAGTGGTGGGATGAAGAAGTAAGATTATTAGTGAAAGAGAAGAGAGAGACATTTGGACAATTTCTTAAGGGAAATAATGCAAATGAGTGGGAGATGTATAAAAGAAAGAGGCAGGAGGTCAAGAGAAAGGTGCAAGAGGTGAAAAAGAGGGCAAATGAGAGTTGGGGTGAGAGAGTATCATTAAATTTTAGGGAGAATAAAAAGATGTTTTGGAAGGAGGTAAATAAAGTGCGTAAGACAAGGGAACAAATGGGAACTTCAGTGAAGGGGGCTAGTGGGGAGGTGATAAAAAGTATTGTTGATGTGAGAAGGAGATGGAGTGAGTATTTTGAAGGTTTGTTGAATGTGTTCGATGATAAGAGTGGCAGATATAGGGTGTTTTGGTTGAGGTGGTGTGCAAAGTGAGAGGGTTGGGGAGAATGATTTGGTGAACAGAAAAGAGGTAGTAAAAGCTTTGCGGAAGATGAAAGCCGGCAAGGCAGCAGGTTTGGATGGTATTGCAATGGAATTTATTAAAATAGGGGGTGACTGTACTGTTGACTGGTTGGTAAGGTTATTTAATTTATATATGACTCATGGTGAGGTGTCTGAGGATTGGCGAAATGCTTGCATAGTGCCATTGTACAAAGGCAATGGGGATAAAAGTGAGTGCTCAAATTACAGAGGAATAAGTTTGTTGAGTAGTCCTGGTAAATTATATGGGAGGTTATTAATTGAGAGGGCGAAGGCATGTACAGAGCATCAGATTGGGGAAGAGCAGTGTGGTTTCAGAAGTGGTAGAGGATGTGTGGATCAGGTGTTTGCTTTGAAGAATGTATGTAAGAAATACTTAGAAAAGCAAATGGATTTATATGTAGCATTTATGGATCTGGAGAAGGCATATGATAGAGTTGATAGAGATGCTCTGTGGAAGGTATTAAGAATATATGGGGAGGGAGGCAAGTTGTTAGAAGCAGTGAAAGGCTTTTATCGAGGATGTAAAGCATGTGTACATGTAGGAAGAGAGGAAAGTGATTAGTTCTCAGTGAATGTTGGTTTGTGGAAGGGGTGTGTGATGTCTCCATGGTTGTTTAATTTGTTTATGGATGGGGTTGTTAGGGAGGTGAATGCAAGAGTTGAAAGAGGGGCAAGTATGCAGTCTGCTGTGGATGAGAGAGCTTAGGAAGTGAGTCAGTTGTTGTTTGCTGATGATACAGCAGTGGTGGCTGATTCGGGTGAGAAACTGCAGAAGCTGGTGAACGAGTTTGGTAAAGTGTGCGAAAGAAGAAAGCTGAGAGTAAATGTGAATAAGAGCAAGGTTATTAGGTACAGTAGGGTTGAGGGACAAGTCAATTGGGAGGTAAGTTTGAATAGACAAAAACTGCAGGAAGTGAAGTGTTTTAGATATTTGGGAGTGGATTTGATAGCGGATGGAACCATGGAAGCAGAAGTGAATCATAGGGTGGGGGAGGGGGTGAAAGTTCTGGGATCGTTGAAGAAAGTGTGGCGGTCGAGAACATTATCTCAGAAAGCAAAAATGGGTATGTTTGAAGGAATGGTGGTTCCAACAATGTCATATGCTTGCGAGGCATGGGCTATAGATAGAGTTGTGCGGAGGAGGGTGGATGTGCTGGAAATGAGATGTTTGAGGACAATATGTGGTGTGAGGTGGTTTGATCGAGTGAGTAATAATAGGGTAAGAGAGATGTGTGGTAATAAAAAGAGTGTGGTTGAGAAAGCAGAAGAGGGTGTTTTGAAATGGTTTGGTCACATGGAGAGAATGAGTGAGGAAAGATTGACCAAGAGGATATATGTGTCAGAGGTGGAGGGAACGAGAAGAAGTGGGAGATCAAACTGGAGGTGGAAAGATGGAGTGAAAAAGATTTTGAGTGATAGGGGCCCAAAAATGCAGGAGGGTGAAAGGCATGCAAGGAACAGACTGAATTGGAATGATGTGGTATACCGGGGCTGACGTGCTGTCAATGGAGTGAACCAGGGCATGTGAAGCGTCTGGGGTAAACCATGGAAATTCCGTGGGGCCTGGATGTGGAAAGGGAGCTGTGGTTTCGGTGCATTATACATGACAGCTAGAGACTGAGTGTGAATGAATGTGGCCTTTGTTGTCTTTTCCTAGCACTACCTAGTGCACATGAGGGGGGAAGGGGTTGTTATTTCAAGTGTGGTTGGGTGGCGATGGGAATGAATAAAGGCAGACAGTATGAATTAGGTTTATATGTTATTTTTTTTTTATTATACTTTGTCGCTGTCTCCCGCGTTTGCGAGGTAGTGCAAGGAAACAGACGAAAGAAATGGCCCAACCCCCCCATACACATGTATATACATACGTCCACACACGCAAATATACATACCTACACAGCTTTCCATGGTTTACCCCAGACGCTTCACATGCCTTGATTCAATCCACTGACAGCATGTCAACCCCGGTATACCACATCGCTCCAATTCACTCTATTCCTTGCCCTCCTTTCACCCTCCTGCATGTTCAGGCCCCGATCACACAAAATCTTTTTCACTCCATCTTTCCACCTCCAATTTGGTCTCCCTCTTCTCCTCATTCCCTCCACCTCCGACACATATATCCTCTTGGTCAATCTTTCCTCACTCATTCTCTCCATGTGCCCAAACCACTTCAAAACACTCTCTTCTGCTCTCTCAACCACGCTCTTTTTATTTCCACACATCTCTCTTACCCTTACGTTACTCACTCGATCAAACCACCTCACAACACACATTGTCCTCAAACATCTCATTTCCAGCACATCCATCCTCCTGCGCACAACTCTATCCATAGCCCACGCCTTGCAACCATACAACATTGTTGGAACCACTATTCCTTCAAACATACCCATTTTTGCTTTCCGAGATAACTAATAAAGAAATGCAGAACAAAAATAAGGGGATGAAAAAACACCCGCAAGTTAATTCATCTGAAATATACAACACCCCTGAAAAGTGGATGGGAAATGCTTCAAGGTCCACCATGCTCTGAGGTGGACTCAGCCTGCCGCCAGGACAGATGCCATTGCATGAGAAAACCTTCACCCAGTGGATGCCTTCTACACTGCTCGTATATATGATGACACCAGCGACCTTATCTCTTTCCAAGGAAGTCTAGTGAACAAGCAACAAGTTGTGAAATGATGCTATTACGTTTGTGAATCGGGAACCATTGCAACACAAACCCCGCCAGGTGGTAGAGTGTCCCGCAGTGTATCGAGACAGACTTCCCCAGAACCTTTTTTAAAGGGGAAGTAAATGTTTATAGTTGTGTTACTGGAGTGATAGTTTTCATACATGGTGTTTTGACAAGAAAATAGTGAAATTGGAGAAAAATGTAGCTTAGACATTGAAGCTTATTGATACAGTGGTTAAACTGATGAGAACTGCTATTGACGTTTGTGTAAATAAATTATACATTTCCTTTTTTCCATAGCCAGAGGTTGAACCATTATGTGACATTCATTTTTTTTATTCATTTCAAGCTAGAAGTTTCAGTTTTCTAAATTGTTTCTTACATTTTTCATATGTATATATATGTATGTGTGTGTGTGTGTGTATATGTGCGTATGTATGTGTATGTGTGTGTATGTGTATATGTATATATATATGTATATTATCCCTGGGGATAGGGGTGAAAGAATACTTCCCACGTATTCCTCGCGTGTCGTAGAAAGCGACTAGAGGGGACGGGAGCGGGGGGCCAGAAATCCTCCCCTCCTTGTATTAACTTTCTAAAATGGGAAACAGAAGGAGTCACGTGGGGAGTGCTCATCCTCCTCGAAGGCTCAGATTGGGGTGTCTAAATGTGTGTGGATGTAACCAAGATGAGAAAAAAGGAGAGATAGGTAGTATGTTTGAGGAAAGGAACATAGATGTTTTGGATCTAAGTGAAACGAAGTTCAAGGGTAAAGGGGAAGAATGGTTTGGCAATGTCTTGGGAGTAAAGTCAGGGGTTGGTGAGAGGACAAGAGCAAGGGAAGGAGTAGCACTACTCCTGAAACAGGAGTGGTGGGAGTATGTGATAGAGTGTAAGAAAGTAAACTCTAGATTGATATGGGTAAAACTGAAAGTGGATGGAGAGAGATAGGTGATTATTGGTGCATATGCACCTGGGCATGAGAAGAAAGATCATGAGAGGCAAGTGTTTGGGGAGCAGCTGAGTGATTGTGTTAGTAGTTTTGATGCATGAGAACGGTTTATAGTGATGGGTGATTTGAATGCAAAGGTGAGTAATGTGGCAGTTGAGGGGATAATTGGTGTACATGGGGTGTTCAGTATTGTAAATGGAAATGGTGAAGAGCTTGTAGATTTATGTGCTGAAAAAGGACTGGTGATTGGGAATACCTGGTTTAAAAAGAGAGATATACATAAGTATATGTATGTAAGTAGGAGAGATGGCCAGAGAGCGTTATCGGATTACGTGTTAATTGATAGGTGCGCGAAAGAGACTCTTAGATGTTAATGTGCTGAGAGGTGCAACTGGAGGGATGTCTGATCATTATCTTGTGCAAGAGAAGGTGAAGATTTGTAGAGGTCTTCAGAAAAGAAGAGAGAATGTTGGGGTGAAGAGAGTGGTGAGAGTAAGTGAGCTTGGGAAGGAGACTTGTGTGAGGAAGTACCAAGAGAGACTGTGTACAGAATGGAAAAAGGTGAGAACCAAGGAGGTAAAGGGAGTGGGGGAGGAATGGGATGTATTCAGGGAAGCAGTGATGGCTTGCCCAAAAGATGCTTGTGGCATGAGAAGTGTGGGAGGTGGGCAGATTAGAAAGGGTAGTGAGTGGTGGGATGAAGAAGTAAGATTATTAGTGAAAGAGAAGAGAGAGACATTTGGACAATTTCTTAAGGGAAATAATGCAAATGAGTGGGAGATGTATAAAAGAAAGAGGCAGGAGGTCAAGAGAAAGGTGCAAGAGGTGAAAAAGAGGGCAAATGAGAGTTGGGGTGAGAGAGTATCATTAAATTTTAGGGAGAATAAAAAGATGTTTTGGAAGGAGGTAAATAAAGTGCGTAAGACAAGGGAACAAATGGGAACTTCAGTGAAGGGGGCTAGTGGGGAGGTGATAAAAAGTATTGTTGATGTGAGAAGGAGATGGAGTGAGTATTTTGAAGGTTTGTTGAATGTGTTCGATGATAAGAGTGGCAGATATAGGGTGTTTTGGTTGAGGTGGTGTGCAAAGTGAGAGGGTTGGGGAGAATGATTTGGTGAACAGAAAAGAGGTAGTAAAAGCTTTGCGGAAGATGAAAGCCGGCAAGGCAGCAGGTTTGGATGGTATTGCAATGGAATTTATTAAAATAGGGGGTGACTGTACTGTTGACTGGTTGGTAAGGTTATTTAATTTATATATGACTCATGGTGAGGTGTCTGAGGATTGGCGAAATGCTTGCATAGTGCCATTGTACAAAGGCAATGGGGATAAAAGTGAGTGCTCAAATTACAGAGGAATAAGTTTGTTGAGTAGTCCTGGTAAATTATATGGGAGGTTATTAATTGAGAGGGCGAAGGCATGTACAGAGCATCAGATTGGGGAAGAGCAGTGTGGTTTCAGAAGTGGTAGAGGATGTGTGGATCAGGTGTTTGCTTTGAAGAATGTATGTAAGAAATACTTAGAAAAGCAAATGGATTTATATGTAGCATTTATGGATCTGGAGAAGGCATATGATAGAGTTGATAGAGATGCTCTGTGGAAGGTATTAAGAATATATGGGGAGGGAGGCAAGTTGTTAGAAGCAGTGAAAGGCTTTTATCGAGGATGTAAAGCATGTGTACATGTAGGAAGAGAGGAAAGTGATTAGTTCTCAGTGAATGTTGGTTTGTGGAAGGGGTGTGTGATGTCTCCATGGTTGTTTAATTTGTTTATGGATGGGGTTGTTAGGGAGGTGAATGCAAGAGTTGAAAGAGGGGCAAGTATGCAGTCTGCTGTGGATGAGAGAGCTTAGGAAGTGAGTCAGTTGTTGTTTGCTGATGATACAGCAGTGGTGGCTGATTCGGGTGAGAAACTGCAGAAGCTGGTGAACGAGTTTGGTAAAGTGTGCGAAAGAAGAAAGCTGAGAGTAAATGTGAATAAGAGCAAGGTTATTAGGTACAGTAGGGTTGAGGGACAAGTCAATTGGGAGGTAAGTTTGAATAGACAAAAACTGCAGGAAGTGAAGTGTTTTAGATATTTGGGAGTGGATTTGATAGCGGATGGAACCATGGAAGCAGAAGTGAATCATAGGGTGGGGGAGGGGGTGAAAGTTCTGGGATCGTTGAAGAAAGTGTGGCGGTCGAGAACATTATCTCAGAAAGCAAAAATGGGTATGTTTGAAGGAATGGTGGTTCCAACAATGTCATATGCTTGCGAGGCATGGGCTATAGATAGAGTTGTGCGGAGGAGGGTGGATGTGCTGGAAATGAGATGTTTGAGGACAATATGTGGTGTGAGGTGGTTTGATCGAGTGAGTAATAATAGGGTAAGAGAGATGTGTGGTAATAAAAAGAGTGTGGTTGAGAAAGCAGAAGAGGGTGTTTTGAAATGGTTTGGTCACATGGAGAGAATGAGTGAGGAAAGATTGACCAAGAGGATATATGTGTCAGAGGTGGAGGGAACGAGAAGAAGTGGGAGATCAAACTGGAGGTGGAAAGATGGAGTGAAAAAGATTTTGAGTGATAGGGGCCCAAAAATGCAGGAGGGTGAAAGGCATGCAAGGAACAGACTGAATTGGAATGATGTGGTATACCGGGGCTGACGTGCTGTCAATGGAGTGAACCAGGGCATGTGAAGCGTCTGGGGTAAACCATGGAAATTCCGTGGGGCCTGGATGTGGAAAGGGAGCTGTGGTTTCGGTGCATTATACATGACAGCTAGAGACTGAGTGTGAATGAATGTGGCCTTTGTTGTCTTTTCCTAGCACTACCTAGTGCACATGAGGGGGGAAGGGGTTGTTATTTCAAGTGTGGTTGGGTGGCGATGGGAATGAATAAAGGCAGACAGTATGAATTAGGTTTATATGTTATTTTTTTTTTATTATACTTTGTCGCTGTCTCCCGCGTTTGCGAGGTAGTGCAAGGAAACAGACGAAAGAAATGGCCCAACCCCCCCATACACATGTATATACATACGTCCACACACGCAAATATACATACCTACACAGCTTTCCATGGTTTACCCCAGACGCTTCACATGCCTTGATTCAATCCACTGACAGCATGTCAACCCCGGTATACCACATCGCTCCAATTCACTCTATTCCTTGCCCTCCTTTCACCCTCCTGCATGTTCAGGCCCCGATCACACAAAATCTTTTTCACTCCATCTTTCCACCTCCAATTTGGTCTCCCTCTTCTCCTCATTCCCTCCACCTCCGACACATATATCCTCTTGGTCAATCTTTCCTCACTCATTCTCTCCATGTGCCCAAACCACTTCAAAACACTCTCTTCTGCTCTCTCAACCACGCTCTTTTTATTTCCACACATCTCTCTTACCCTTACGTTACTCACTCGATCAAACCACCTCACAACACACATTGTCCTCAAACATCTCATTTCCAGCACATCCATCCTCCTGCGCACAACTCTATCCATAGCCCACGCCTTGCAACCATACAACATTGTTGGAACCACTATTCCTTCAAACATACCCATTTTTGCTTTCCGAGATAACTAATAAAGAAATGCAGAACAAAAATAAGGGGATGAAAAAACACCCGCAAGTTAATTCATCTGAAATATACAACACCCCTGAAAAGTGGATGGGAAATGCTTCAAGGTCCACCATGCTCTGAGGTGGACTCAGCCTGCCGCCAGGACAGATGCCATTGCATGAGAAAACCTTCACCCAGTGGATGCCTTCTACACTGCTCGTATATATGATGACACCAGCGACCTTATCTCTTTCCAAGGAAGTCTAGTGAACAAGCAACAAGTTGTGAAATGATGCTATTACGTTTGTGAATCGGGAACCATTGCAACACAAACCCCGCCAGGTGGTAGAGTGTCCCGCAGTGTATCGAGACAGACTTCCCCAGAACCTTTTTTAAAGGGGAAGTAAATGTTTATAGTTGTGTTACTGGAGTGATAGTTTTCATACATGGTGTTTTGACAAGAAAATAGTGAAATTGGAGAAAAATGTAGCTTAGACATTGAAGCTTATTGATACAGTGGTTAAACTGATGAGAACTGCTATTGACGTTTGTGTAAATAAATTATACATTTCCTTTTTTCCATAGCCAGAGGTTGAACCATTATGTGACATTCATTTTTTTTATTCATTTCAAGCTAGAAGTTTCAGTTTTCTAAATTGTTTCTTACATTTTTCATATGTATATATATGTATGTGTGTGTGTGTGTATATGTGCGTATGTATGTGTATGTGTGTGTATGTGTATATGTATATATATATGTATATTATCCCTGGGGATAGGGGTGAAAGAATACTTCCCACGTATTCCTCGCGTGTCGTAGAAAGCGACTAGAGGGGACGGGAGCGGGGGGCCAGAAATCCTCCCCTCCTTGTATTAACTTTCTAAAATGGGAAACAGAAGGAATCACGCGGGGAGTGCTCATCCTCCTCAAAGGCTCAGAGTGGGGTGCCTAAATGTGTGTGGATGTAACCAAAATGTGAAAAAAGGAGAGATAGGTAGTATGTTTGAGGAAAGGAACCTGGATGTTTTGGCTCTGAGTGAAACGAAGCTCAAGGGTAAAGGGGAAGAGTGGTTTGGGAATGTCTGGGGAGTAAAGTCAGGGGTTAGTGAGAGGACAGGAGCAAGGGAAGGAGTAGCAATACTCCTGAAACAGGAGTTGTGGAAGTATGTGATAGAGTGTAAGAAAGTAAATTCTCGATTAATATGGGTAAAACTGAAAGTTGATGGAGAGAGGTGGGTGATTATTGGTGCATATGCACTGGGCATGAGAAGAAAGATCATGAGAGGCAAGTGTTTTGGGAGCAGCTGAATGAGTGTGTTAGTGGTTTTGATGCACGAGACCGGGTTATAGTGATGGGTGATTTGAATGCAAAGGTGAGTAATGTGGCAGTTGAGGGAATAATTGGTATACATGGGGTGTTCAGTGTTGTAAATGGAAATGGTGAAGAGCTTGTAGATTTATGTGCTGAAAAAGGACTGATGATTGGGAATACCTGGTTTAAAAAGCGAGATATACATAAGTATACTTATGTAAGTAGGAGAGATGGCCAGAGAGCGCTATTGGATTACGTGTTAATTGACAGGCGTGCGAAAGAGAGACTTTTGGATGTTAATGTGCTGAGAGGTGCAACTGGAGGGATGTCTGATCATTATCTTGTGGAGGCTAAGGTGAAGATTAATATGGGTTTTCAGAAAAGAAGAGTGAATGTTGGGGTGAAGAGGGTGGTGAGAGTAAGTGAGCTTGGGAAGGAGACCTGTGTGAGGAAGTACCAGGAGAGACTGAGTACAGAATGGAAAAAGGTGAGAACAATGGAAGTAAGGGGTGTGGGGGAGGAATGGGATGTATTTAGGGAATCAGTGATGGATTGCGCAAAAGATGCTTGTGGCATGAGAAGAGTGGGAGGTGGGTTGATTAGAAAGGGTGGTGAGTGGTGGGATGAAGAAGTAAGAGTATTAGTGAAAGAGAAGAGAGAGGCATTTGGACGATTTTTGCAGGGAAAAAATGCAATTGAGTGGGAGATGTATAAAAGAAAGAGACAGGAGGTCAAGAGAAAGGTGCAAGAGGTGAAAAAAAGGGCAAATGAGAGTTGGGGTGAGAGAGTATCATTAAATTTTAGGGAGAATAAAAAGATGTTCTGGAAGGAGGTAAATAAAGTGCGTAAGACAAGGGAGCAAATGAATTAGGTACATGTGTATATATGTATATGCCTGTGCGTGTATATATATGTATACGTTGAGATGTATAGGTATGTATATGTGCGTGTGTGGACATGTATGTATATACATGTGTATGTGGGTGGGTTGGGCCATTCTTTCATCTGTTTCCTTGCGCTACCTTGCTAAAGTGGGAGACAGCGACAAAGTGAAAAAAAAAAAAGGAAACATTAAATAATAATCAATACTTTTACATATCACATAGAATCCTTTTCATGTTATGCTCCAATGTTATCATATAACACAATCATTAATCACAACAAATACTATATCTGTAATGATGGAGCTTGTAAGGCTTGCTTGTGGATGGTAATTTATGCTTTTGTTACTTCACAGATTGTAGCTAACAACTTCATGTGTGCAAATGAAAGCATTCATTTCATCTGTCCCTAATGCTATTTCACAAAGGCAGGAAAGGCAATTAGGAATAAAAATATAATCTCTTACAAGAACAGTCTGTAAACTCCTGGTAAAGACAATCTGGTAAATACTGACAAGAAATAGGTATCTTACCCTAAATACTCAGAGACTGAGCAGATATATGAAACAGCCCACTTGAGATATCAACAAGTACTCACTTGAAGAGGAAATTATTCCAGGGGAAGGAAAGAGTCCATGTTACAACCCATTATAAAAAGACCAAGACAATGGTAATACTGATAAAAAGCACCCAAGATAAGAGAGATGGATGGGGAAAGTGCATATTCTTAGATTCTATGAAGTCATTTGACATCCCAAACTAAGAGATGAAACTAAAACATGAATCCAGTTAAGCAATGAATGAAAACTGTTTGCATTGTTTGTACACCTCACAGGTATCTTCTCAAACAGGATAAAAGTAACAAATGGTGCTCCATAGGTCCCACTGTTGGGTATCTTGATCTAGTCAAATAACCTGCAAAAGGAACTCAACCCATACTAGAATGTGTTTACACTTTATGCTAAATCATTTGAGAAATGAATATTTACATTCGATATAACTGCCATTAAACTATAGCTTCAGAAATGGTCAGAAAAAAGGACATAGCCTGAATCCTGAGTATGCTGGAATTATTGCTTTTCATGACTGCTGCAGAATTATCCACAGCCAACCACAAGTCTTCTACTACAAGTTCTTGCTTCTCATAAGAATGCTTCATAACTCTTGGTTAGCATCAAAGAACGTAATTATTGACTTTCTACACTAGTTTCACTTAATGAAGTAAGATCTTGATAAGAAACAATTAGAAGAGTAAAGCTAAATTCTTAAAGCATCAAACAAAGCACATTCCCAACTGAGTAAAATCCAACCAACTTTGCCTGGTTCTATGATGTACCTGGACCACATAAAACAAATTGGTTTTGATCTATCTATCTATATCTCTGACACCCATTCACTCTGGAAACTCCCACTAAGGAGGTGATCACAAGTATCTATTTATCCCTGTCCTTAGGTACCTCCTTTGTATACACCATTCCATGGATTCTTCCAACATTTCTCTCCCTCCAATACTCTTCCATTCTATTTCCCAATGTCACCAGTAATCTTCCTCTCACATCAATCCATCTAATCATGTTATCATACACTCTCCTTGTCTTGCACTCTTTCCACATGCCCAAGCCATCTCAAAGTATTATGTTTCACCCACTCTACCACTCCATAATTCACTCCCTTTGCATTCCCACCATACCATCCCGCCATACCATATCTCTCATACACTCCCTCATTTTTTTCTTCTTACCATCTAGCCATTCCACAAGCTTTTTTTCAAATAACTCATTCCCACAGCCTGGATTCTTGATCTCTGTGACTCATTCCTTGTCAATGGTCTGGCTGCATAGATCAGGGTGGGAAGGCTATGATATCCTATAATCTTTTCTTCATTTCCATACTTATACCTCTACCCTTCAATATCCTATTAAGGGACCTAATGACTCCTATGACCTGTACTACTCTCTCTCTCTCTTACCTTACTTTCCATATCACAAAACTTTACCAACATAGCTCGCAAATGCATGTACTTAAATTCTGTTGCCTCTTCCAGTCTTCCTCCCCCATATCTATAACACAGTTTAGTACATTTCTTCTCTTACATTTTAAGGCTTTGCAAAAACTATACTTTTATTCTACTTCCCTCAAACACCAGTACTTTACTTTCAATTCCATTTACCTTCAATCACCTATGCTTACACATATCATAAAACTCACTTGCGCCTTCTGCAACCTCTCTTCATTCTCAGCAAACAACAAAGTATCATCCGCAAACAGATTTATCGCTAGCCACCATAACTCACCACTACACTTCCTCTCTGAACCCCATTTTCCTAGTTTTGCTTTAATCTCTCATATCACTTCATCCATAAATGTATTATAAAGCCAAGGTGACATCACACAACCCTGCCTCACATTCATATGTATATTGAAACTTCACCCAACTCCCTATCCACTCTTAAACATGTATTTGTTCCTCTATAGAAGTTTTTCACAATGTCCAACAACTGTCCCCCCCTAACTCATAAACTCTTAACTTGTGCTATAAACCATTCCTCTTGACTCTGTCACACACATTCCCTTGACCCATAAAAGCCGCATTAGTTACTTCCATCACCCTATCAATCAAAACTCTTACATGCACTTTTCCTGACATACTAAACAGACTTATTCCCCTGTAATTGCTAAATACATTCTTAGCGACATTTCCTTTGATTAAAGGAGCAATAATAGCTTTCATCCAATCAACAGGCATAACCTTATGCTTCCATGCTAAATCACATATCAAATGTACTTACTCTATCACATCTCCAAATTTTGACATTTCTGCCATAATCCCATCAACTCCAGGTGCCCTTTATAACTTCGGCCTCAATAATGCCATTTTCATTTCCCTTCTTGCTACAGGCCCCTTCACTTGTATCCTTTTCCTTTCATCCTCCATACCCATGCATGTGACAAATGCTGCCGCACCTTCTTCACATTCATCAGTTCTTCAACATACTCCATTTATCTTCTTTTCACCTCCTCTTTTTGATTAACAACTCCCCTTCCTTAATTCTCACATTTATATATATTTCCACATTTACATCCACTTCTTTCCTTCTTTCAATATTTCCAGTACAATTTCTAATTTTCATGAATTTTTCTTTCAAATTTCTTCCAAAATCTTCATCTATTCTTTCCTCTATCAGCTTCTTAATATTCTGCTTAAACATCTTATATTCTTCCCTCTTTTGTTGAACCTCCACTGGTACATTCCCTAGAAGCAATCTACCATATACCTTTTTTTTCTCTTCCACAGGGCGTCTAACCTCTTCCATCCACCAGGCATTTCCACTTTTATTCTTAAACCTCACAACTTTATGTCCACCTACTAATTCTACAACCTCTAACAGTCTTTCTCTAACCATCTTTAATACCTCATCCATACAACTGCATCTCTACGTTTACTGCACTTTTATCTAAACTTTCTGTCAACTTTCTTTCATACTTCTCCTTGCATTCTTTCTAATTCCTTATCTCACTTGCCAATGCAATTTTGAAAGACATGCAAATATTCTGTGGTAGTATTAAGGTATTTTCTTTCTTTTTTCTTTTTTCTTCACCTGAGATAGCAAGGGCTGCTGAAGCCCTAATCAAGGCCATCCCATTAAGTATTCTTTTTTTAATACTTAATCACTGTTTCCCACATCACTGAGGTAGTGCAAGGAAACAGACAAAGAATGGCCCATCCATTCATATACACATATTATTTCTATATTTCTATTATACTTTGTCGCTGTCTCCCACGTTAGCGAGGTAGCGCAAGGAAACAGACGAAAGAATGGCCCAGCCCACCCTCATACACATATATATACATACACGTCCACACACGCACATATACATACCTATACATCTCAACGTATACATATATATATATATACACACCCAGACATATACATATAAACACGTACATAATTCATACTGTCTGCCTTATTCATTCCCGTCGCCGCCTTGCCACATGAAATGACAGCCCCCTCCCCCCGCATGTGTGCGAAGTAGCACAAGGAAAAGACAACAAAGGCCACATTCATTCACACTCAGTCTCTAGCTGTCATGTATAATGCACCGAAACCACAGCTCCCTTTCCACATCCAGGCCCCACAGAACTTTCCATGGTTTACCCCAGACACTTCACATGCCCTGGTTCAATCCATTGACAGCACGTCGACCCCGAAATACCACATCATTCTAATTCACTCTATTCCTTGCACGCCTTTCACCCTCCAGCATGATCAGGTCCCTATTACTCAAAATATTTTTCACTCCATCTTTCCACCTCCAATCTGGTTTCCCACTTCTCCTCATTCCCTCCACCTCTGATGCATATATCCTCTTTGTCAATCTTTCCTCACTCATTCTCTCCATGTGACCAAACCATTTCAAAACACCCTCTTCTGCTCTCTCAACAACACTCTTTTTTTTACCACAGTGAAAAGTTTTTATAGTGGATGTAAGGCATGTGTACGAGTAGGAAGAGAGGAAAGTGATTGGTTCTCAATGAATGTCGCTTTGCAGCAGGAGTGCGTGATGTCTCCATGGTTGTTTGTTTATGGATGGGGTTGTTAGGAAGGTGAATGCAAGAGTTTTGGAAAGAGGGTAAGTATGCAGTCTGTTGTGGATGAAAGAGCTTGGGAAGTGAGTCAGTTGTTGTTTGCTGATGATACAGCGCTGGTGGCTGATTCGGGTGAGAAACTGCAGAAGCTAGTGACTGAGTTTGGTAGTGTGTGAAAGAAGAAAGCTGAGAGTAAATGTGAATAAGAGCAAGGTTATTAGGTACAGCAGGGTTGAGGGACAAGTCAATTTGGAGATAAGTTTGAATAGAGAAAAACTGGAGGAAGTGAAGTGTTTTACATATCTGGGAGAGCATTTGGTAGCAGATGGAACCATGGAAGCGAAGTGAGTCACAGAATGGGGAGGGGGCGAAAGTTCTGGAAGCGCTGAAGAATGTGTGGAAGGTGAGAACATAATCTCAGAAAGCAAAAACGGGTATGTTTAAAGGAATAGTGGTTCCAACAATGTTATATGGTTGTGAGGCGTAAGCTATAGATAGAGTTGTGCGGAGGAGGGTGGATGTGCTGGAAATGAGATGTTTGAGGACAGTATGTAGTGTGAGGTGGTTTGATTGAGTAAGTAATGAAAGGGTAAGAGAGATGTGTGGAAATAAAAAGAGTGTGGTTGAGAGAGCACAAGAGGGTGCTTTGAAATGGTCTGGTCACATGGAAAGAATGAGTGAGGAGAGATTGACAAAGAGGATATATGTGTCAGAGGTGGAGGGAACAATAAATGGGAGATCATATTGGAGGTGGAAAGATGGAGTGAAAAAGATTTTGAGCAATCAGGGACTGAACATGCATAAGGATGAAAGGCGTGTAAGGAAGAGAGTGAACTGGAATGATGTGGTATACCAGGGTTGACGTGGTGTCAATGGATTAAATCAGGGCATGTGAAGCATCTGGGGTAAACCATGGAGAGTGTTGTGGGGCCTGGATGTGGAAAGGGGGCTGTGGTTTCGGTACATTATACATGACAGCTAGAGACTGAGTGTGAACGAATGTGGCCTTTGTTTGTCTTTTCCTAACGTTAAATTGCGTGCACATGGAGGGAGGGGGATGCCATTTCATATGTGGCAGGGCGGCGACGGGAATGGATGAAGACAGCAAGTATGAATATCAACAAGTACATATATGTATATGTGTGTATATGTATGTATACATTGAAATGTATAGGTATGTATATGTGCGTGTATGAGCATGTATGTATATACATCTGTATGTGGGTGGGTTGAGCCATTCTTTCGTCTGTTTCCTTGTGCTACCTTGTCGTTTCTCTCGCGTTAGCAAGGTAGCACAAGGAAACAGACAAAAGAATGGCCCAACCCACCTACATACACATGTATATACATAAATGCCCACACACACATATATACATACCAATACATTTCAACGCATACATACATAGACATATACATATATACACATGTACATATTCATTGATGCTACCCTCATCCATTCCCGCCACACATGAAATGGCACCCCCTCCCCCCACATGCATGCAAGGTAGCACTAGGTAAAGACAACAAAGGCCACATTCGTTCACACTCAGTCTCTAGCTATCATGTGTAATGCACTGAAATCACAGCTTCCTTTCCACATCCAGGCCCCACAGAACTTTCCATGGTTTAACCCAGATGCTTCACATGCCCTGGTTCAACCCAATGACAGGACATCAACCCCAGTAAACCACATCGTCCCAATTCACTCTGTTCCTTGCACACCTTTCAACCTTCTGTATGTTCAAGGCCCCGATCACTCAAAATATTTTTCACTCCATCCTTCCACCTCCAATTTGGTCTCCCACTTCTCCTTGTTCCCTCCACCTCCGACACATATATCCTCTTTGTCAATCTTTCCTCACTCATTCTCTCCATGTGACCAAACAATTTCAATAAACACTCCTCTGCTCTCTGAACCACACTCTTATTATTACCACACATCTCTCGTACACTTTCATGAGCAAAGGAAGGATTAGGACTACTCCTGAAGCAGGAGTTGTGGGAGTATGTGATAGAGGGTAAGAAAGTGAACTCAAGATTGATATGGGTAAAACTGAAAGTGGATGGAGAGAGATGGGTGATTATTGGTGCCTATGCACCTGGTCATGAGAAAAAAGGTCATGAGAGGCAAGTGTTTTGGGAGCAGCTGAGTGAGTGTGTTAGCAGCTTTGATGCATGAGACTGGGTTATAGTGATGGGTAACTTGAATGCAAAGGTGAGCAATGTGTCAATTGAGGGTATAATTGGTGTGCATGGGGTGTTCAGTGTTGTATATGGAAATGGTGAAGAGCTTGTAGATTTGTGTGTTGAAAAAGGACTGGTGATTGGGAATACCTCCCCCTGCATGCGTGCAAGGTAGGGCTAGGAAAAGACAACAAAGGCCACATTCATTCACACTCAGTTAGAGCTCTAGCTGCCATGTATAACGCACCGAAACCACAGCTCCCTTTCCATATCCAAGTCCCACAAAACTTTCCATGGTTTACCCCAGATGTTTCACATGCCCTGGTGCAATCCATTGACAGCACATCAACCCCTGTATACCACATCATCCCTATTCACTCTATTCCTTGCACGCCTTTCATCCTTTTGCATGTTCAGGCAACGGTCGCTCAAAATCTTTTTCACTCCATCTTTCCACCTCCAATTTGGTCTCCCACTTCTCCTCGTTCCCTCCATCCCTGACACATATATATCCTCTTTGTCTATCTTTCCTCACTCATTCTCTCCATGTGACTAAACCATTTCAATACACCCTCTTCTGCTCTCTCAACCACACTCTTATTATTACCACACATCTCTCTTACCCTTTCATTACTTACTTGATCAAACCACCTCACACCACATATTGTCCTCAAACATCTCATTTCCAACACATCCAACCTCCTTCGCACAACCCTATCTATAGCCCACGCCTCGCAACAATGTAACATTGTTGGAACCACTATTCCTTCAAACATACCTGTTTTTGCTTTCTGAGATAATGTTCTCGACTTTCAGATATTCTTCAACGCTCCCAGAACCTTCGCCCCCTTCCCCACCCTGTGACTCACTTCCGCTTCCATGATTCCATCTGCTGCCAAATCCACTCCCAGATATCTAAAACACTTCACTTCCTCCAGTTTTTCTCCATTCAAACTTACCTCCCAATTAACTTGTCCCTCAACCCTACTGTACCTAATAACCTTGCTCTTATTCACATTTATTCTCAGCTTTCTTCTTTCACACACTTTACCAAACTCAGTCACCAGCTTCTGCAGTTTCTAACATGAATCAACCAGCAATGCTGTATCATCAGTAAACAACAACTGACTCACTTCCTAAGCCCTCATATCCACAACAGACTGCATACTTGCCCCTCTCTCCAAAACTCTTGCATTCACCTCTCCAACAACCCCATCCAAAAACAAATTAAACAAACATGGAGACATCATGCACCCCTGCCGCAAACCTACATTCACTGAGAACCAATCACTTTCCTCTTTTCCTACTCATACATGCCTTACATCCCTGATAAAAACTTTTCACTGCTTATAGCAACTTGCCTCCTACACCATATACTCTTAATACCTTCCACAGAACATCTCTATCAAATCTATCATATGCCTTCTCCAGATCCATAAATGCTACATACAAATCCATTTGTTTTTCTAAGTATTTCTCACATACATTCTTCAAAGCAAACACCTGATCCACACACCCTCTACCACTTCTGAAACCACACTGCTCTTCCCCAATCTGATGCTCTGTACATGCCTTCACCCTCTCAATCAATACCCTCCCATATAATTTCCCAGGAATACTCAACAAACTTGTACCTCTGTAAATTGAACACTCACCTTTATCCCCCTTGCCTTTATACAATGGCTCTATGCATGCATTCTGCCAATCCTCAGGCCCTTCACCATGAGCCATACATACACTGAATATCCTCACAAACCAGTCAACAACATAGTTACCCCCTTTTTTATAAATTCCACTGCAATACCATCCAAACCTGCCGCCTTACCAGCTTTTGTCTTCTGCAAAGCTTTCACTACCTCTTCTCTGTTTACCAAATCATTCTCCCTAACCCTCTCACTTCACACACCACCGTGGCCAAAACACCCTATATCTGCCACTCTATCATCTAAAGACATTCAACAAACCTTCAAAATACTCACTCCATCTCCTAACATCATCACTACTTGTTATTACCTCCCCATTAGCCCCCTTCACCAATGTTCCCATTTGTTCTCTTGCCTTACACACTTTATTTACCTCCTTCCAAAACATCTTTTTATTCTCCCTAAAATTTAATGATACTCTCTCACCCAACTCTCAATGGCCCTCTTTTTCACCTTTCTGTTGACCTCTTGCCTCATTCTTTATACATCTCACACTCATTTGCATTATTTCCCTGCAAAAATCGTCCAAATGCCTCTCTCTTCTCTCACTAATAATCTTACTTCTTCATCCCACCACTCACTACCCTTTCTAATCTGCCCACCTCCCATGCTTCTCATGCCACAAGCATCTTTTGCACAAGACATCATTGCTTCCCTAAATATATCCCATTCCTCCCCCACTCCCCTTACGTCCTTTGCTCTCACCTTTTTCCATTCTGCACTCAGTCTCTCCTGGTACTTCCTCACACAAGTCTCCTTCCCAAGCTCACTTGCTCTCACCACTCTCTTCACCCTAACATTCTCTCTTCTTTTCTGAAACCTCTACAAATCTTCACCTTTGCCTCCATAAGATAATGATCAGACATCCCTCCAGTTGCACCTCTCAGCACATTAACATCAAAAAGTCTCTCTTTTATGCACCTATCAATTAACACGTAATCTAATAATGCTCTCTGGCCATCTCACCTACTTACATACGTATACTTATGTATAATAATAATAATACTAATAATAATAAGAATAATAATAATATATATATCCCTGGGGATAGGGCAGAAAGAATGCTCTCCATGTATTTCCTGCGTATCGTAGAAGGCGACTAAAAGGGGAGGGAGCGGGGGCTGGAAGTCCTCCTCTTCAGTTTTTACTTTTCCAAAAGAGGGAACACAGAAGGGGCCAAGTGAGGATTTTCTCTCTAAGGCTCAGTCCTCTGTTCTTAATGCTACTTCGATAATGTCGAATATGTACAAAAAAAAAATATATATCATCCCTGGGGATAGGGTAGAAAGAATACTTCCCACATATTCCCTGTGTGTCATAAGAGGTGACCTGGGGGGTAAGTAAGGACATTCCCTCTAAAGCTCTATTCACTGTTCTTAATGCTACCTCACTAATGTGGGAAAAAGCCAATGTGTATGATAAAAACATATATTCATTACACTTAATCGCCGTCTCCCGCATGAGAGAGGTAGCACAAGGAAACAGACGAGGAATAGCCTAACCCACCCACATACACATGTACATACATAAACGCCCACACACACACACACATATACATGCAAAGACATTTCTTTATTCATTAAACTTTTTGCTGTCTCCCGTGTTAGCGATGTAGCGCAAGGAAACGGATGAAAGAATGGCCCAACCCACCAACATACACATGTATATACATACACGTCCACACACACACATTTACATACCTATACATCTCAATGTATACATATATATATACACACCCAGACATATACATATATACACATGTACATAATTCATACTGTCTGGCCTTATTCATTCCCGTCGCCACCCTGCCACACATGCAGTAACAACCCCCTCCCCCCGCATGTGCACGAGGTAGTGCTAGGAAAAGACAACAAAGGCCACATTCATTCACACTCTGTCTCTAGCTGTCATGTATGATGCATCGAAACCACAGCTCCCTTTCCACATCCAAGCCCCACAAAACTTTCCTTGATTTACCCCAGATGCTTCACATGCCCTGGTTCAATCCAATGACAGCACGTCGACCTTGGTATACCACATCGTTCCAATTCACTCTATTCCTTGCATGCCTTTCACCCTCCTGCATGTTCAGGCCCCAATCACTCAAATCTTTTTCACTCCATCTTTCCACCTCCAATTTGGTCTCCCACTTCTCCTCGTTCCCTCCACCTCTAACACATTTATCTTCTTTGTCAAACTTTCCTCACTCATTCTCTCCATGTGACTAAACCATTTCAAATCACCCTTTTCTGCTCTCTCAACCACACTCTTTTTATTACCACACATCTCTCTTACCCTATCATGACTTACTCGATCAAACCACCTTACACCACATACTTTCCTCAAACATCTCATTTCCAGCACATCCACCCTCCTCCGCACAACTCTCTATAGCCCACACCTCGCAACCATATAACATTGTTGGAGCCTTTATTCCTTCAAACATACCCATTTTTGCTTTCAAAGATAACATTCTCGACTTTCACACTCTTTTCAACGCTCCCAGAACTTTCGCCCCCTCCCCCACCCTATGATTCACTTCCATGGTTCCATCCGCTGCCAAATCCACTCCCAGATATCTAAAACACTTCACTTACTCCAGTTTTTCTCCATTCAAACTTACCTCCCACCTGACTTGTCCCTCAGCCCTACTGTACCTAATAACCTTGCTCTTATTCACAATTACTCTCAGCTTTCTTCTTTCACACACTTTACCAAACTCAGTCACCAGCTTCTGCAATTTCTCACAAGAATCAGCCACCAGTGCTGTATCATTAGCGAACAACAACTGACTTACTTCCCAAACTCTCTCATCCACAACAGACTGCATACTTGCCCCTCTCTCCAAAACTCTTGCATTTACCTCCCTAACAACGCCATCCATACACAAATCAAACAACCATGGAGACGTCACGCACCCATTCCGCAAACCAACATTCACTGAGAACCAATCACTTTCCTCTCTTCCTACACGTACACATGCCTTACATCCTAAATAAAAACTTTTCACTGCTTCTAACAACTTGCCTCCCACACCATATATTCTTAATACCTTCCACAGAGCATCTCTGTCAACTCTATCATATGCCTTCTCCAGAGCCATAAGTGCTACGTACAAATCCATTTGCTTTTCTAAGTTTTTCTTACATACATTCTTCAAAGCAAACACCTGATCCACACATCCTTTACCACTTCTGAAACCACACTGCTCTTCCCCAATCTGATGCTCTGTACATGCCACCACCCTCTCAATCAATACCCTCCCATATAATTTCCCAGGACATATACACAGACATATACATATATATACATATGTACATATTCATATTTGCTGCCTTCATCTATTCCTGTCTCCACCCTGCCACACATGATATAACATCCCCCCCTCCCCCCTCCAGTGAGGTAGCACCAGGAAAAGACAATAAAGGCCACATTTGTTCACACACAGTGTGTATCCGTCATGTGCAATGCACCGAAACCATAGAACTTTCACTTCACCATGAAGAGATATATGCAACAATTGCCACTGGAAAGAGAAAATAAAGATAGTGAATACTTCTGTTTATTACATCCTCAAACAGAGTGGGGGAGATATAAGTACTGAGGTCCTTAAAACCACAGAGGTAGCAATAGGACAGGGCATCAAAATCCCCAAGGAGTGCAGGTGGGCACTAATTACGTGGCCTAACATCTGACCTGCCTCTCTTTACATTGTGTGTGGACAAGGTTATTCCAGTGGAAACTTCTTAATAATCATTTCATGCAACAATTTGTCAGGTCCCAGGTACCCATTTCATCAACCAACCCCTAAGGATGGATGAACAACTGGGTTGAATGTGGACAGACTGTCGTAACCAGGATTCAAACCTATGCGCATGACCCTGGGTGGCCCATGAATGTGTCATGGTCACAAATGCTAAGTATTACATCACAATGTCTGTTTTTTGTAAACAACTAGTTTCAAAGCCCTAAAGTTAATTTCCATGGGCCATTTGTTTTGAAATTATGGACACTCATACTATCACCACTCTTACTTAATGACCACTGTCACCTTTCTGCTCCTAGACAGAGTTCTTTTCTTACAATCTGATACTTGCTACTATCTGATTCACAACAATGCTGTATTATCTCAGAAGTTGAATGGTGCTCATCTCAGCTAAAAGTTTTAAAATATAAGGTACAGAAATATATATATTGGTGCAAATGCACCTGGGCGTGAGAAGAAAGATCATGAGAGGCAAGTGTTTTGGGAGCAGCTGAATGAGTGTGTTAGTGGTTTTGATGCACAAGACCGGGTTATAGTGATGGGTGATTTGAATGGAAAGGTCAGTAATGTGGCAGCTGAGGGAATAATTGGTCTACATGGGGTGTTCAGTGTTGTAAATGGAAATGGTGAAGAGCTTGTGGATTTATGTGCTGAAAAAGGACTGGTGATTGGGAATACCTGGTTTAAAAATATACGTATGTAAGTAGGAGAGATGTCCAGAGAGCGTTACTGGATCACATGCTAATTCATAGGAGCGTGAAAGAAAGACTTGTGGATGTTAATGTGCTGAGAGGTGAAACTGGAGGGATGTCTGATCATTATCTTGTGGAGACGAAGTTGAAGATTTGTAGAGGTTTTCAGAAAAGAAGAGAGAACGTTGGGGTGAAGAGAGTGGTGAGAGTAAGTGAGCTTGGGAAGGAGACTTGTGTGAGGAAGTACCAGAAGAGACTGAGTACAGAATGGAAAAAGGGGAGAACAAAGGAGGTAAGGGGAGTGGGGGAGGAATGGGATATATTTAGGGAAACAATAATGGCTTGCACAAAAGATGCTTGTGGCATGAGAAGAGTGGGAGGTGCATTGATTAGATAGGGTAGTGAGTGGTGGGATGAAGAAGTAATATTATTAGTGAAAGAGAAGAGAGAGGCATTTGGACGATTTTTGCAGGGAAATAATGCAAATGAGTGTGAGATGTATAAAAGAAAGAGGTAAGAGGTCAAGAGAAAGGTGCAAGAGGTGAAAAAGAGGGCAAATGAGAGTTAGAGTGAGAGAGTATCATTAAATTTTAGGGAGAATAAAAAGATGTTCCGGAAGGACGTAAATAAAGTACGTAAGACAAGGGAACAAATGGGACATTCAGTGAAGGGGGCTAATGGGGAGGTGGTAACAAGTAGTGGTGATGTGAGAAGGAGATGGAGTGAGTATTTTGAAGGTTTGCTGAATGTGTTTGATGATAGAGTGGCAGATATAGCGTGTTTTGGTCGAGGTGGTGTGCAAAGTGAGAGGGTTAGGGAAAATGATTTGGTAAACAGAGAAGAGGTAGTAAAAGCTTTGCGGAAGATGAAAGCTGGCAAGGCAGCGGGTTTGGATGGCATTGCAGTGGAATTTCTTAAAAAAGGGGGTGGCTGTATTGTTGACTGGTTGGTAAGGTTATTTAATGTATGTATGATTCATGGTGAGGTGCCTGAGGATTGGCGGAATGCTTGCACAGTGCCATTGTACAAAGGCAAATGGGATAAGAGTGAGTGATCAAATTACAGAAGTATAAGTTTGTTGTGTATTCCTGGTAAATTATATGGGAGGGTATTGATTGGGAGGGTGAAGGCATGTACAGAGCATCAGATTGGGGAAGAGCAGTGTGGTTTCAGAAGTGGCAGAGGATGTGTGGATCAAGTGTTTGCTTTGAAGAATGTATGTGAGAAATACTTAGAAAAACAAATGGACTTGTATGCAGCATTTATGGATCTGGAGAAGGCTTATGATAGAGTTGATAGAGATGTGCTGTGGAAGGTACTAAGAATATATGGTGTGGGAGGCAAGTTGTTAGAAGCAGTGAAAAGTTTTTATCGAGGATGTAAGGCATGTGTAGTGTAGGAAGAGAGGAAAGTGATTGGTTCTCAGTGAATGTAGGTTTGCGGTAGGGGTGCGTGATGTCTCCATGGTTGTTTAATTTGTTTATGGATGGGGTTTTTAGGGAGGTGAATGCAAGAGTTTTAGAAAGAGGGGCAAGTATGAAGTCTGTTGTGGATGGGAGAGCTTGGGAAGTGAGTCAGTTGTTGTTCACTGATGATACAGTGCTGGTGGCCGATTCATGTGAGAAACTGCAGAAGCTGGTGACTGAGTTTGGTAAAGTGTGTGAAAGAAGAAGGTTGAGAGTAAATGTGAATAAAAGTAAGGTTATTAAGTACAGTAGGGTTGAGGGTCAAGTAAATTGGGAGGTAAGTTTGAATGGAGAAAAACTGGAGGAAGAGAAGTGTTTTAGATAACTGGGAGTGGATTTGGCAGCGGATGGAACCATGGAAGCAGAAGTGAACCATAGGGTGAGGGAGGGGCGAAAATTCTGGGAGCCTTGAAGAATGTGTGGAAGTCGAGAACATTATCTCGGAAAGCAAAAATGGGTATGTTTGAAGGAATAGAGGTTCCAACAATGTTGTATGGTTGCGAGGCATGGGCTATGGATAGAGTTGTGTGCAGGAGTGTGGATGTACTGGAAATGAGATGTTTGAGGACAATATGTGGTGTAAGGTGGTTTGATCGAGTAAGTAATGTAAGGGTAATAGAGATGTGTGATAAAAAAAAGAGTGTGGTTGAGAGAGCAGAAGAGGGTGTTTTTGAAATGGTTTGGTCACATGGAGAGAATGAGTGAGGAAAGATTAACAAAGAGGATATATGTGTCAGAGGTAGAGGGAACAAGGAGAAGTGGGAGACCAAATTGGATGTGGAAAGATGGAGTGAAGAAAGATTTTGAGTGATTGGGGCCTGAACATGCAGGAGGGTGAAAGGCATGCGAGGAATAGAGGGGATTGGAACGATGTGGTATACCGGGGTCAACGTGCTGTCAATGGATTGAACCAGGGCACGTGAAGCGTCTGGGGTAAACCATGGAAAGTTCTGTGGGGCCTGGATGTGGAAAGGGAGCTGTGGTTTTGGTGCATTATTTCATGACAGCTAGAGACTGAGTGTGAACGAATGGGGCCTTTGTTTTCTTTTCCTAGCGCTACCTTGCACACATGAGGGGGGAGGGGGCTGTTATTCTATGTGTGGTGAGGTGGCGGTGGGAATAAATAAAGGCAAACACCTGATCCACACATCCTCTACCACTTCTGAAACCACACTGCTCTTCCCCTATCTGATGCTCTGAACATGCCTTCACCCTCTCAATCAATACCCTCCCATATAATTTACCAGGAATACTCAACAAACTTATACCTCTGTAATTTGAGCACTCGCTCTTATCCCCTTTGCCTTTGTACAATGGCACTATGCAAGCATTCCGCCAATCCTCAGGCATCTCACCATGAATAATACATACATTAAATAACCTTACCAACCAGTCAACAATACAACCACCCCCTTTTTTAATAAATTCCACTGCAATGCCATCCAAACCCGCTGCCTTGCCAGCTTTCATCTACCGCAAAGCTTTTACTACCTCTTCTCTGTTTACCAAATCATTTTCCCTAACCCTCTCACTTTGCACACCACCTCGACCAAAACACCCTATATCTGCCATTCTATCATCAAACACATTCAACAAACCTTCAAAATACTCACTCCATCTCCTTCTCACATCACCACTACTTGTTACCACCTTCCCATTAGCCCCCTTCACTGAATGTCCCATTTGTTCCCTTGTCTTACGCACTTTATTTACGTCCTTCCAAAACATCTTTTTATTCTCCCTAAAATTTAATGATACTCTCTCACCCCATTTTCACCTTATGCATCTTTCTCTTGACCTCCTGCCTCTTTTTTTTTATACATATCCCACTCATTTGCATTATTTCCCTGCAAAAATTGTCCAAATGCCTCTCGCCACTCTTTCACTAATAATCTAACTTCTTCATCCTCCCAAGCTTCTCATGCCACAAGCATCTTTTGCACAAGCCATCACTGCTTCCCTAAATACATCCCATTCCTCCCCCACTCCCCTTACCTCCTTTGTTCTCACCTTTTTCCATTCTGTACTCAGTCTCTCCTGGTACTTCCTCACACAAGTCTCCTTCAAGCTCACTTACTCTCACCACTCTCTTCACCCCAATATTCTCTCTTCTTTTCTGAAAACCTCTACAAATCTTCACCTTCGTCTCCACAAGATAATGATCAGACATCCCTCCAGTTGCACCTCTCAGCACATTAACATCCAAAAGTCTCTCTTTCGCGCACCTATCAATTAGCACATAATCCAGTAACGCTCTCTGGCCATCTCTCCTTCTTACATACGTATATCTATGTATTGGCCATCTCTCCTTCTTACAAACGTATATTTATGTATATCACTCTTTTTAAACCAGGTATTCCCAATCACTAGTCCTTTTTAAGCACATAATTCCACAAGCTCTTCACCATTTCCATTTACAACACTGAACACCCCATGTACACCAATTATTCCCTCAACCGCCACATTACTCACCTTTCCATTCAAATCACCCATCACTATAACCCGGTCTCGTGCATCAAAACCACTAACACACTCATTCAGCTGCTCATGATCTTTCTTCTCATGCCAAGGTGCATAGGCACCAATAATCACCCACCTCTCTCCATCCACTTTCAGTTTTACCCATATCAATCTAGAGTTTACTTTCTTACACTCTATCACATACTCCCACCACTCCTGTTTCCTTCCCTTGCTCTTGTCCTCTCACTAACCCCTGACTTAATTCCCAAGACATTCCCAAACGACTCTTCCCCTTTACCCTTGAGCTTTGTTTCACTCAGAGCCAAAACATCCAGGTTCCTTTCCTCAAACATACTACCTATCTCTCCTTTTTTCTCATCTTGGTTACATCCACACACATTTAGACACCCCAATCTGAGCCTTCGAGGAGGATGAGCTCTCCCCGCATGACTCCTTCTTCTGTTTCCCCTTTTAGAAAGTTAAAATACAAGGAGGGAAGGGTTTCTAGCCCCTGCTCCCGTCCCCTTTAGTCGCCTTCTACGACACGTGAGGAGTGCTTGGGAAGTATTCTTTCTCCCTTTTCCCCACAGATATATATATATTCTTTCTTTCTTTTCATACTATTCACCATTTCCCGCCTCAGTGAGGTAGAGTTAAGAACAGAGGACTGGGCCTCTGAGGAAACATCCTCACCCGGCCCCCTTCTCTGTTCCTTCCTTTGGAAAATTAAAAAAAAAAAAAAAAATGAGAGGGGAAGATTTCCAGCCCCCCCGCTCCCCTCCCTTTTAGGTGCCTTCTACGACACGAAGGGAATACGTGGGAAGTAGAAGGCGACTAAAAGGGGAGGGAGCGAGTGGCTGGAAATCCTCCCCCTCTAGATTTTTTTTTTT
>NC_092270.1:14414212-14422723 GCF_036320965.1 Panulirus ornatus
CAACCCAAATGTGGGAATGTAGCCATAAAAAACTAGACACAACACAACTGTGGTCATGGGACCCGTATAAAAAAAAAAACAAAAACAACGGGGCATGAGCCAGAAAAAACCAAAAAACAAACTGGGTCATGTAATATAACCAACAAAAAAACAACTGTGTCTGTAGCCGTATAACTAGAAACAACAAACTGTGGCATGTAGCCTATAAAAAAAACAACACACTGTGGTCAAAGTGCATAAAAAAACCAAACAACAACAAACGGGGGGTATGTAGCCATATAACAACACAACACAACGGGTCTTTTAGCCATAACCCCCAAAAACAACACAACTTGGCAAGTAGCCAGTATAACCAAAAACAACACAAGTGGCTGTAGCCCGATAATAACACAACACAACGTGGGCATGTAGCCAGTAAAAACCAAAAACAACACAACTTGGTCAGTAGCCCGTATAACCAAACACAACACAAATGTGGTCATGTAGCCGTATAACAACACAAAACAACGTGGCATAAACCAGTAAAAAAAGACACAACACAACTGTGGTCATGTAGCCAGTTAACTAACCAAACAACTGTGGACTTTTTCCGTATAACCAGACAAACACAACTGTGGTCAGTAGCCAGTAAAACAACACAACACAATGTGGAAAAGTAGCCCTTATAACCAAAAAAAAACAAACTGTGGTCAGGCCCGTATAACAACACAACACAACTGTGGCATGTAGCCAGTATAACCAAAAACAACACAACTGGGGGTCGTAGCCAGTATAAAATAACCAACACAACTGTTTTCAATGTAGCCAGTATAACTAGACACAACACAACTGTAAGTAGCCCGTATAACCAAACACAACCAACTGTGGTCATGTAGCCAGTATAACCAACCAACACAACTGTGTCAGTACCATTTTAACAACACAACAAACTGTGGTCCCTGTACCAGTATAACCAAACACAACACAAATGTGGCCTGTAGCCCCGATAACTAGACCAACACAACTGTGGTCATGTAGCCATATAACTAGAAAAACAACACAACTGTGGGTCATGTAGCGTTAACTAGACACAAAACAACTGTGGCATTAAACCAGTAAAACAAAACAACAACGTGGTCATGTAGCCAGTAAAAAAAGACACAACACAACTTGGTCATGTAGCCAGATAAAAAGACACAACACAAATGTGGCCTGTCCGATAACTAGACACAAAACAACTGTGGTCATGTAGCCATATAACCAAACACAACACAAACTGTGGTCAGTAGCAAAATAACCAAAAAAACACAACTGTGGTCTGTAGCCAAGGGGAAAATAACCAAAACCCAAAACAAAATGGGGTCCCCTGTAGCCAAATTAAACCAAACAAACACAACTGTGGTCTGTAGCCAGTATAATAGAACAAACAAAGTGGTAGTACCTATAACTAGACCCAACACAACTTGGTCATGTACCAGTATAACCAAACACAAAAACAACGTGTCATGTAGCCAGTAAAACCAAACACAAAAACAACTGTGTATGTAGCCAGTATCCAAAAACACTACCAAACACAACTGTGGTCATGTAGCCCGTAAAAAAAACAAACCAACTGGGTAAGTAAACCCCGTATAACAGAACAAACAAAAACTGTGGAATGTAGCCAGTATAACAAACAAAACACAACTGTGTCATGAAAACCAGTATAACAACACAACACAACTGTGGTATGTAGCCAGTTATAATAGACACAACACACCTGTGGTCATGTACCAGTATAACCAAACACAAAACAACTGTGGCAATGTATCCCGTATAACTAGACACAACCAACTGTGTCATGTAGCCCTATAACAAAACCAACAACACAACTGGGGTCTTAGCCCCGTTAACCAAAACAACACAAAACAGGGGCATGTAGCCGTATAACAACACAACACACTGGGTAGTAGCCAGTAACTAGACAAACACAACTGTGGTCCATGTAAACCATAAACCAAACACAAACAACTGGGTCATGTAAACCGTAACCCCAAAAACAACACAACTTGGGGGGGTCATGTAGCCCGTATAACTAGACACAAAAACAACGTGGTCATGTAGCCAGTATAACCCAAACACAAAAAACAAAAATGTGGTCATGTGCCATATAAACCCAAACACAACACAACTTGGTCATTAGCCATATAAAAAAACACAACACAATGTGGTCATGTAGCCAGTAATAACAAAACACAACACAACTGTGGTATGTAGCCAGTAAAAACACAACACAACTTGGTCATGTAGCCAGTATAACCAACACAACACAACTTGGTATGTAGCCGTAAAATAGACACAACACAACTGTGGTTTAGCCAGTAAAACCAAACACAACACAACGTGGTCCTGTAGCCAGTATAACCAAACAAAAACACAACTGGGTCATGTAGCCATATAACCAAACACAACACAATGTGGTTTTGTAAACCAGATAACAACACAACACAAAATTTGGCCCTGTAGCCAGTAAAAAAAACACAAACAACTGGGTCATGAAACCAGAAAAAAAACACAACACAAACGTGGTTCCCTGTACCTGTAAACTAGACACAACAAACTGTGGTTTAAGTAGCCAGTATAACCAAACACAACCAACTGGGGTCATGTAGCCAGTATAACAAAAACAAACAAAAACTGTGGCATGTGCCATATAACAACACAAACAACTGTGGCATGTGCCCGTATAAAAACACAACACAATTGGTCAGTTTGCCCGTAAACCAGACACAACACAACTGTGTCATGTAGCCATATAACCCAGACACAACCAACTGTGGTCCATGTAGCCCGTATAACAGACAAACACAACGGGTCATGTAGCCAAATATAACCAAACACAACCAACTGGGTCATGTAGCCATAAACTAGACACAACACAACTGTGGTCCCCTGTGCCAGTTAACCAAACACAAAACAAAGTGGTCAAAGTAGCCAGTATAACCAAAAAAAACAACGTGGTCATTGCCAGTAAAACACAAAACAAACTTGTGGGATTAGCCATAATACAAAACCCAACACAACTGTGGTCATGAAACCAGTAAACCCAAACACAAAAAATGTGGTCATGTAGCCCGTTTAACCAAACCAACACAACTGGGGGGCATGTAGCCAGTAAACTAGACACAAAAACTGTGGTCATGTAGCCAGTATAACCAAACAAAACACAACTGTGTCATGTAGCAGTATAACAACACAAAAACTGTGGTCATTAGCAGTAAAAACTAGACACAACACAACTGTGGTCATGTAGCCAGTATAACCAAACACAACCCCAAATGTGGTATGTACCAGTTAAAAACCAAACACAACACAACTGTGGTCATGTACCTAAACTAACACAACCAACTGTGGTCATGTAGCCTATAAACCCAAAACAACACAACTGTGGTCATGTAGCCCCTAACCCAAACACAACACAACTGTGGGCATGTAGCCAGTATAACCAAACACAACAACTGTGGTCATGTTTGCCAGTATAACAACACAACACAACTGGTTTGGGATGTAGCCAGTATAAACCCAAAAACAACACAACTGGGGTCCCTGAGCCATAAATAGACACAACAAACTGTGGGCATGTGCCAGATAACTAGACACAACACAACTGTGGTATGTAGCAGTAAACCCAAACACCCAAAACAAATGTGGCAGTTTGCCAGAAAACCAAACCCCAACACAACTGTGGTCATGTAGCCCGTTAACTAGAACAACACAAAATGTGGTCATGTAGCCGTATAAAAACACCCAAAACCCTGTGGTCATGTGCCAGTATAACCAAACACAACCAATTGGTCATGAAACCAGTATTTCCCAAAAACAACACAACTGGGTCATGGTAAACCAGTTAAAACACAAACAAACTGTGGTCAAGTACCATTTTAACCAAACAAAACACAAATGTGTCCCGGCCGTATAACTAGACCAACCCCAACTGTGGTCATGAGCCAGTAAACAAAAAAAAACAACACAACTGTGGTATGTGCCAGTATAACTAACACAACACAACTTGGTCATGTGCCAGTATAACCAAACACAAACACACCTGTGGTCATGTAGCCAGTATAACTGCCCAAAAACACAACTGTGGTCTGTAGCCATATAACCAAACAAAACCAACTGTGGTCTTTGTAGCCATATAACAGACACAAACAACTGTGGCCATTAGCCAGTATAACAAAACACAAACAACGTGGTTGTAGCCAGTTAACTAGAACACCCCATGTGGTCATGTAGCCAGAAACCAAACACAACACAACTGTGGTCATGAAGCCATTTAAAAAACCCAAAACCCACAACACAACTGGGGTCATGGCCAGTATAACTAGACACAACACAACTGGGGCATGTAGCCAGTATAACCAAACACAACACAAATGGGTCATTTAGCCAGTATAACCAAAAAACACAACGTGGTCTGTAGCCAGTATAACCAAACCAACACAACTGTGGTCCATGACCCAGTTAACTAGACACAACACAACTGGGGCCCATGTAGCCAGTATAACCAAACCAACACAACTGGGCATGAGCCATATAAACCAAACACAACACAACTGTGGTATTTAGCCATATAACCAAACACACACAACTGGTAATGTAGCCGTAAAACCCAAACAAAACAAACTTGGTATGTAAGCAGTAAAACGCGTCTCTTCGGCCGGAGAAAAAAACCCCAGCGTGTGTGTGTGTGGTTGTGTGTGTGGTGTGTGTGGTGTGTGTGTTGTGTGTGTGGTGTTGGTGTGTGTGGTGTGTGTGTGTGTGTGTGTGTGTGTGTGGGAGTGTGTGGAGTGTGTGTGGTGTGTGTGTGGGTGTGGTGTGGTGTGGGGATGAAGGTTCCCCCCCCTCCCCCCCTCGTTTGCCCATTAGCCACACACACCCCCTTGAAAGCCGACCTACACATAAACCTGAATGTCAATCCTTCCTTCCCTCTCCCTATATGGGTCACTTTGGAAGCGAGGAGACGACGCTCAGGATCCCCCCCCCCCTCCTCCCCCCCCCTCCCTCCCTCATATTCACTTCACCAAAACGATCAATTTTTTTTTTGGGGATAATCAAATTCTTTTTTAAGTTAGGTGAGACAGCACGAGCAACCCGGGGCCCTAACTACATGCCCCACGACACGTTTCACGGACAGTCCCCGCCCCCCGTCAGATGCAAATTCAAAAAGTTTTTTAAATCCCCAAAACCAGACACAATCGTCCCTTTAGTGGGATCCGAATATAACCCCGCCGAGGGCCGTTAAAGGTAAAGTGGGATGCCTTGGGTAAAGTGTGTGTGTTTGTGTGTGTGTGGTTGTGTGTGTGTGTGTGTTGTGTGTGTGGTTTTGGGGCATACGAATGTTTTGTGTTTTTTCATAGCCTATCAAAATGATTTGGGTTTATAGTACGATGTTCTTTAAAATTTTAAATGGGGACAATTTAAGTTGTTAGCAATTACGACAGATTCAATGCGTTACGTTGACATGAAGAGAAAAGGGATCAAAATAACCCGGGGAGTTAAGGTCGACAGGGTGATCGTTGTCTTCCGCGGTTAACGATCGATTTCTATGGGCCAAACCTGCGTATGATGACGGTGCCAATAACATCTCTCATTTTTCCGCTACATGTCTGGCCAACGTATACTTCGCACATGTGGGCAGGTAAACCCCCGACGGGTCGGGTGACCATTTCTTCCTGTAATTATGTCAAACTCCATCAAAGCATCATCAATTTTACCCTCTTTCCCGGTCCCAGAGTTTCCTCAATGCACCCAATTGTGGCCCCTCAATCCCATAACAAGGGGTTTTAAACCCCTTTACCACACATCAAAATCACTACCCCCTTTTCAAAATTTCCCCAGGTTTTCCCTCAATACAAAACAAACAATGTCCCCCCCCCCCACCCCCCATTGGTCAAACCCCGAACCCATTGCGGGCACCCCGGAAATTGCGTCACCCCCCCAAAAAAACTACGTTTACCTGGGCAGCAGTACCGTCACCTCCATCAGGCTAAATACGAATCATCCCGACCGGGTGTGCGGCCCAAGCGTCCCTCGTCAGAAAAAATTCCTGTGCTCCTGTAGAGGGACTGGGGCATGAGAGGGTGGCGAGGAAAAATTTGGGGGTGTAGCATGGCCCCCTACCACTCCCGTGGGAAGGTGGGGGGTTTGCCCCACTATACCCACTATACATCCTCTTTCCACCTTCCCCACACCTGGGGCCCCATACTGCCAGGTATATGCGGGACAACACACACACACACACACACACACACACACACACCAGGGAAAGCCTGGCCACGCATCCTACCATCCTTCCATGCCCTTCGATGGGCGCCCACCTAATGGGGACGCCATGCTCCAGGGGCCTCTCCTCCAGGTGCCACTGGTCGGGCTCACCACTCACCAGAGGAGGGCGTCCCTCCTCCTTCACTCCACTTCGTCACCACTACACCACCTGGAAGGAAAGAAGAAACAAACAAAAGAACAACTGCGAACAGTGAGTGCGAATGTCAAATAACAGCAGTGGGCTGTATCCAGCAGTAGCCTGTATCCAGCAGTGGGCTGTACTCCAGCAGTGGGTTGTAATCCAGCAGTGGCTGTAAACCAGCAGTGGACTGTATCCAGCAGTGGACTGTATCCATCATTGGCAGTATCCAGCAGTGGCCTTACCAGCAGTGGGCTGGTATCCAGCATGGGCTGTATCCCAGCCACCCAACTACAGCACCTTTTACACAATACAGGGTGGGGTGGGTGGGGGGTGTGACAAGCTTGGGGTACAAATCCGTGTCACCACCAACGGAATAAGAAATATCGTTTTTCCTCTTTCATGTCTGAAAACAAATGTAGCTGGCTGGTGGGAGGAGCCTGAGCTGTGTATACACGTACCAACCTCGCCGCTATATACGACCGGTCAACAAGACAAACTGTAGAATGCAAATTATTTAAACGTGAACAGTGTCTCTATTCTCAAGTGACGTAACAAGATTATATACATGAGTGAACGCGGACGAAACAGTCGGAACCACTTCTCCTATTGAGGACGATCGCAAGACGACCCTTGAGCACCACAAAACGAACCTTTGAGGTATGACGTCCTGGCCATAACCTAACGCTCCAGCATCAGGCACAGGCGAGACCGCCTGCTGCCCAACGTCCCTCAAACAGCTTAATTGACAACAACAATAAGAACCCCGGTCCCTTTCTATGCAGTGAGAGGAGAAACTTCAAAACATCATAAAAATACACCTTAAGCCAATACTCCTCCTGATCTACGATGGATATACTATTAATGGAATACATCAATCCATATCTAAACAATTTAACAAAACGTTAATCACTTTAATTATTTACTGCTCCAATAACACCTATGAAGTTGGCAAGACATTATACAGACACCCGACACCTTCCAGTATATATTGAACTAGAACAACTTGTCTGCCCTTCATCCACATACAAGAACAATATGTCTGCCCTTCATCCAAATACAAGAACAATATGTCTGCCCTTCTTCCACGTACAAGAACAAATGTCTGCCCTTCTTCCCACGAACAAGAAAAAATATGGTCTGCCCTTCTTTCCAACGTACAAGAACAATAAGTCCCAGCCCTTCATCTACATACAGAACAATAATGTCTGCCCTTACTCACGTACAAGAACAATACCTGCCCTTCTTCCACGTACCCCAAAAAAGAACAATATGTCTGGCCCTTCTCCAATACACGAACATTAGGTCAGCCCCTTCATGCCAAATCAAGAACAATATGCCCTGCCCTTCTTCCACGTAACAAGAACAATATGACTGCCCTTTTTTCCACGCACAAGAACAATAAGTACTGCCCTTCTTCTACGTACAAAATCACAATATGTCTGCCCTTCCTCCAAATCAAGAACAATAATGTCTTGCCTTCCCTCCAAACCCCGTACAAGAACAATATGTCTGCCCTTCATTCCAATACAAGAACAATATGTCTGCCCTTCTACCACGTACAAGGAACAATATGTCTGCCCTTCATCCACGTACAAGACAATAAAGTCTGCCCTTCTTCCACGTACAAGAACAATAGTCCGCCCTTCATCCTACATACAATAAACAATATTCTGCCCTTCTACACGTACATGAACAAGATGTCCTGCCCTTTCATCTACATACAAGAACAATATCTCCCTTCTCCACAACAAGAAAATATGTTGCCCCTTCTTTTCCCCGTAACAAGAACAATATGTCTGCCCTTCTTCCACGTACAAGAACAATATGTTGCACTTCATCTACATACAAGACAATAAGTCCGCCCTTCTTCCACGTACAAGAACAATATGTCTGCCCATCATCTACATACAAGAAACAATATTGTCTGCCCTTCTTCCACATACAAGAACAATATGTCTGCCCTTCTTCCACGTACAAGAACAATATGTCAGCCCTTTCTTTTCCACATACAAGAAAAAATATGTCTGCCCCCTTTTTCCACATACAAGAACAATATGTCTTTCCCTTCTTTTCCCCATAAAAAG